>NC_088407.1:86722627-86757627 GCF_034236695.1 Oncorhynchus nerka
ATTTATATTTTGGAAGAAAGGGATTTTACACCGTAATATTGACAAATTTAACATACGCCTTCTTTCGTATGTGTCATTTATTTATAATGGGAATAAATGGTAAATTCGCCAATCTAACTCCTGTTTTGGATTTTGACTTTCGCTTAGCCAGCTAACCACTTAGCTACTGTAACGTTAGCTTTGGATAACTACCAAAACCTAGTTAAATGATCTAGCTACAGTGTAAGTAGTTAACTTAACTTACTCTCTAACGTTACAGAGGGTTAATCATTGTATTTATATTGGTAAAAGTCAATAATCAATCCATAGTTTCTGCTAACTTTTCCGTAGCTAACTAGTTAGTTTGCCCCAAACTAACGTTTATCCGGACAGACATAAACTATTGTTGCCTTCTTAAATTACTTCTGAAATCATGTTTGTGTCGGTTTGTTTTGTAGCTACCTATTAGCTAGAGGTTTATTAACTATTATTTTCTACTCTTGTCTCAACGGCAGGAAATGGACCAGAAGCCAGACTTGGATGCAACACTTCTGCAGCTTTAGAGAATAAAACAAATGATGACCTCTTGAAGTAACCGTAACGTAACTCCTCGCCGAATGATATACCGACGTGTATTTGCACAAGCCAACGCATTTAAATGTAAAGTGGAGTAGCTAGGTGTTAACTTTTCCAGCCAGTTAGATAGCTGTCATGGATATCTGTTCAAGACCTAGTGGAGAAATTCAAAGAAAAAACCCACAGCAGGATTTCGAGCTCATTCAACGAGTTGGGAGCGGCACATATGGAGACGTATACAAGGTATTTTTTTATATATATTTTTTTCGATCTACCTTCAAACTGAAAGTAGAGCAGTAGCATATTTCTGAATTTTAGATGTGTGTCTTACCAAAAACAAGCTCCACACCTGTTGGAAGACACGAGATCCCTATACCATATCTATGTCCTCTTGAAACCTGGCCAGATGACTCATATTAAGTTGTAAAGATTGTATTGGTCTCCCCCAGGCCCATAGTTAAATTCTCTCTCTCTCTCTCTCTCGATGTGTTTTGCTTTTATGGCCAAGATATGAGTAAAGTTATGCATAGTTGTATGTATGCTCTAGTGTCTACTAACACCTTGATTCAATGGGCAGAACCTTTGTTGTTGTCAGTTTGCCAATAGTAGTTTGTGTTACAGGGGCATTTGCATTTTAGAATGGAGTTGAATGGGAACCACAGGGAATGCTTATCTTCAAATCAAATTTATTTATATAGCCCTTCGTACATCAGCTGATATCTCAAAGTGCTGTACAGAAACCCAGCCTAAAACCCCAAACAGCAAGCAATGCAGGTGTAGAAGCACGGTGGCTTGGAAAAACTCCCTAGAAAGGCCAAAACCTAGGAAGAAACCTAGAGAGGAACCAGGCTATGTGGGGTGGCCAGTCCTCTTCTGGCTGTGCCGGGTGGAGATTATAACAGAACATGGCCAAGATGTTAAAATGTTCATAAATGACCAGCAGGGTCAAATAATAATAATCACAGTAGTTGTCGAGGGTGCAGCAAGTCAGCACCTCTACCGCTCCTGCTGTCTCTAGAGAGTTGAAAACAGCAGGTCTGGGACAGGTAGCACGTCCGGTGAACAGGTCAGGGTTCCATAGCCGCAGGCAGAACAGTTGAAATTGGAGCAGCAGGACGGCCAGGTGGACTGGGGACAGCAAGGAGTCATCATGCCAGGTAGTCCTGAGGCATTGTCCTAGGGCTCAGGTCCTCCGAGAGAAAGAGAGAATTAGAGATGTCATATTTAAATTCACACAGGACACCAGATAAGACAGGAGAAGTACTCCAGATATAATAGACTCACCCTAGCCCCCCGACACAAACTACTGCAGCATAAATACTGGAGGCTGAGACAGGAGGGGTCAGGAGACACTGTGGCCCCATCCGATGATACCCCCGGACAGGGCCAAACAGGCAGGATATAAGCCCACCCACTTTGCCAAAGCACAGCCCCCAAACCACTAGAGGGATATCTTCAACCACCAATTTACCATCCTGAGACAAGGCAGAGTATAGTCCACAAATATCTCCGCCACAGCACAACCCAAGGAGGGGCGCCAACCCAGACAGGAAGATCATGTCAGTGACTCAACCCATTCAAGTGACGCACCCCTCCTAGGGACGGCATGGAAGAGCACCAGTAAGCCAGTGACTCAGCCCCTGTACATTTACATTTAAGTCATTTAGCAGACGCGGGTTAGAGGCAGAGAATCCCAGTGGAAAGAGGGGAACCGGCCAGGCAGAGACAGCAAGGGCGGTTTGTTGCTCCAGAGCCTTTCCGTTCACCTTCACACTCCTGGGCCTGACTACACTCAATCATATGACCCACTGAAGAGATGAGTCTACAGTAAACTCTTAAAGGTTGAGACCGAGTCTGCGTCTCTCACATGGGTAGGCAGACCATTCCATAAAAATTGAGCTTTATAGGAGAAAGCCCTGCCTCCAGCTGTTTGCTTAGAAATTCTAGGGACAATTAGGGGGCCTGCGTCTTGTGACCGTAGCGTACGTGTAGGTATGTACGGCAGGACCAAATCAGAGAGATAGGTAGGAGCAAGCCCATGTAATGCTTTGTAGGTTAGCAGTAAAACCTTGAAATCAGCCCTTGCCTTGACAGGAAGCCAGTGTAGGGAGGCTAGCACTGGAGTAATATCATTTTTTTTTGGTTCTAGTCAGGATTCTAGCAGCCGTATTTAGCACTAACTGAAGTTTATTTAGTGCTTTATCCGGGTAGCCGGAAAGTAGAGCATTGCAGTAGTCTAACCTAGAAGTAACAAAAGCATGGATTCATTTTCTGCATCATTTTTGGACAGAACGTTTCTGATTTTTGCAATGTTACGTAGATGGAAAAAAAGCTGTCCTTGAAACAGTCTTGATATGTTCGTCAAAAGAGAGATCAAGGTCCAGAGTAACGCCGAGGTCCTTCACAGTTTTATTTGAGACGACTGTATAACCATTAAGATTAATTGTCAGATTCAACAGAATATCTCTTTGTTTCTTGGGACCTAGAACAAGCATCTCTTTTTTGTCCGAGTTTTAAAAGTAGAACGTTTGCAGCCATCCACTTCCTTATGTCTGAAACACAGGCTGCTGGCGAGGGCAATTTTGGGGCTTCACCATGTTTCATTGAAATGTACAGCTGTGTGTCATCCGCATAGCAGTGAAAGTTAACATTATGTTTTCTAATGACATCCCCAAGAGGTAAAATATATATATAGTGAAAACAATAGTGGTCCTAAAACGGAACCTTGAGGAACACCGAAATTTACAGTTGATTTGTCAGAGGACAAACCATTCACAGAGACAAACTGATATCTTTCCGACAGATAAGATCTAAACCAGGCCAGAACTTGTCCGTGTAGACCAATTTGGGTTTCCAATCTCTCCAAAAGAATGTGGTGATCGATGGTATCAAAAGCAGCACTAAGGTTTAGGAGCACGAGGACAGAAGGTTGAAGGTTTAGAGGCCAATATTATTTTATCCTTGTGTCAAGGGATATAGTACTAAAACACTTGAGTGTCTCTCTTGATCCTAGGTCCTGGTAGAGTTGTGCAGACTCAGGACAACTGAGCTTTGGAGGAATACGCAAATTTAAAGAGGAGTCCGAAATTTGCTTTCTAATGATCATGATCTTTTCCTCAAAGAAGTTCATGAATTTATTACTGCTGAAGTGAAAGCCATCCTCTCTTGGGGAATGCTGCTTTTTAGTTAGCTTTGCGACAGTATCAAAGATAAATTTAGTATTGTTCTTATTTTCCTCAATTAAGTTGGAAAAATAGAATGATCGAGCAGCAGTAAGGGCTCTTCGGTACTGCACGGTACTGTCTTTCCAAGCTAGTCGTAAGACTTCCAGTTTGGTGTGGCACCATTTCCGTTACAATTTTCTGGAAGCTTGCTTCAGAGCTCGGGTATTTTCTGTGTACCAGGGAGCTAGTTTCTTATGACAAATTGTTTTAGTTTTTAGGGGTGCAACTGCATCTAGGGTATTGCACAGGGTTAAATTTAGTTCCTCAGTTAGGTGGTTAACTGTTTTTTGTCCTCTGACATCCTTGGGTTGGCAGTGGGAGTCTGGAAGAGCATCAATGAATCTTTGGTTTGTCTGAGAATTTATAGCACGACTTTTGATGCTCCTCGTTTGGGGTCTGAGCAGATTATTTGTTGCGATTGCGAACATAATAAAATGGTGGTCCGATAGTCCAGGATTATGAGGAAAAACATTAAGATCCACAACATTTATTCCATGGGACAAAACTAGGTCCAGAGTATGACTGTGACAGTGAGTAGGTCCAGAGACATGTTGGACAAAACCCACTGAGTCGATGATGGCTCCGAAAGCCTTTTGGAGTGGGTCTCTGGACTTTGCCATGTGAATATTAAAATCACCCAAAATTTGAATATTATCTGCTATGACGACAAGGTCCGATAGGAATTCAGGGAACTCAGTGAGGAACGCTGTATATGGCCCAGGAGGCCTGTAAACAGTAGCTATAAAAAGTGATTGAGTAGGCTGCATAGATTCCATGACTAGAAGCTCAAAAGACAAAAAACGTCATTGTTTTTTTTTTGTAAATTGAAATTTGCTATCGTAAATGTTAGCAACACCCCCGCCTTTGCGGGATGCACGGGGGGATATGGTCACTAGTGTGACCAGGAGGTGAGGCCTCATTTAACACAGTTAAATTCATCAGGCTTAAGCCTTCATGACAAAATAAAGTATTAGAGCTGTTTAAACTCTTTGTGCAGCTTAAATGTCAATGGGAAATGTATACCTCTGGCCTCGTTATCAAGCACTTTATTGTATGTGGGCAGGTAATCCTCCTCTCTCCAAGTTGCTTTTGCCTGTTTTGTTTTTTTAGATAGATGACTTGTGACATTTTGTAAAGGCTTTATTTAGACTGGTGAGTCAACTACCAATCAAATGGCTTCAATTTACTGAGTCAACCTTCTGTCCACCACATTATCACTTTAGTGACTTCAGCTTCAGTCATGTAGGATGTATAGCCTCCTTTATGGGCCAGCTTCAGTCATGTAGGATGTATAGCCTCCTTTATGGGCCAGCTTCAGTCATGTAGGATGTATAGCCTCCTTTATGGGCCAGCTTCAGTCATGTAGGATGTATAGCCTCCTTTATGGGCCAGCTTCAGTCATGTAGGATGTATAGCCTCCTTTATGGGCCAGCTTCAGTCATGTAGGATGTATAGCCTCCTTTATGGGCCAGTTTCAGTCATGTAGGATGTATAGCCTCCTTTATGGGCCAGCTTCAGTCATGTAGGATGTATAGCCTCCTTTATGGGCCAGCTTCAGTCATGTAGGATGTATAGCCTCCTTTATGGGCCAGCTTCAGTCATGTAGGATGTATAGCCTCCTTTATGGGCCAGTTTCAGTCATGTCATGTAGGATGTATAGCCTCCTTTATGGGCCAGCTTCAGTCATGTAGGATGTATAGCCTCCTTTATGGGCCAGCTTCAGTCATGTAGGATGTATAGCCTCCTTTATGGGCCAGCTTCAGTCATGTAGGATGTATAGCCTCCTTTATGGGCCAGCTTCAGTCATGTAGGATGCCTCCTTTATGGGCCAGCCTCCTTTATGGGCCAGCTTCAGTCATGTAGGATGTATAGCCTCCTTTATGGGCTTCAGTCATGTAGGATGTTTCTTTATGGGCCAGTCATGTAGGATGTATAGCCTCCTTTATGGGCCAGCTTCAGTCATGTAGGATGTATAGCCTCCTTTATGGGCCAGCTTTCAGTCATGTAGGATGTATAGCCTCCTTTATGGGCCAGCTTCAGTCATGTAGGATGTATAGCCTCCTTTATGGGCCAGTGTCAGTCAGTCATGTAGGATGTATAGCCTCCTTTATGGGCCAGCTTCAGTCATGTAGGATGTATAGCCTCCTTTATGGGCCAGCTTCAGTCATGTAGGATGTATAGCCTCCTTTATGGGCCAGTTTCAGTCATGTAGGATGTATAGCCTCCTTTATGGGCCAGCTTCAGTCATGTAGGATGTATAGCCTCCTTTATGGGCCAGTTTCAGTCATGTAGGATGTATAGCCTCCTTTATGGGCCAGCTTCAGTCATGTAGGATGTATAGCCTCCTTTTATGGGCCAGTTTCAGTCATGTAGGATGTATAGCCTCCTTTATGGGCCAGCTTCAGTCATGTAGGATGTATAGCCTCCTTTATGGGCCAGTTTCAGTCATGTAGGATGTATAGCCTCCTTTATGGGCCAGCTTCAGTCATGTAGGATGTATAGCCTCCTTTATGGGCCAGCTTCAGTCATGTAGGATGTATAGCCTCCTTTATGGGCCAGCTTCAGTCATGTAGGATGTATAGCCTCCTTTATGGGCCAGCTTCAGTCATGTAGGATGTATAGCCTCCTTTATGGGCCAGTTTCAGTCATGTAGGATGTATAGCCTCCTTTATGGGCCAGCTTCAGTCATGTAGGATGTATAGCCTCCTTTATGGGCCAGTTTCAGTCATGTAGGATGTATAGCCCCCTTTATGGGCCAGTTTCAGTCATGTAGGATGTATAGCCTCCTTTATAGGCCAGTTTCAGTCATGTAGGATGTATAGCCTCCTTTATGGGCCAGCTCAAATCAAATCAAATTTTATTTGTCACATACACATGGTTAGCAGATGTTAATGCGAGTGTAGCGAAATGCTTGTGCTTCTAGTTCCGACAATGCAGTGATAACCAACAAGTAATCTAACTAACAATTCCAAAAGTACTGTCTTATACACAGTGTAAGGGGATAAAGAATATGTACATAAGGATATATGAATGAGTGATGGTACAGAGCAGCATACAGTAGATGGTATCGAGTACAGTATATACATATGAGATGAGAATGTAGACAAAGTAAACAAAGTGGCATAGTTAAAGTGGCTAGTGATACATGTATTACATAAGGATGCAGTCGATGATGTAGAGTACAGTATATACGTATGCATATGAGATGAATAATGTAGGGTAAGTAACATTATATAAGGTAGCATTGTTTAAAGTGGCTAGTGATATATTTACAACATTTCCCATCAATTCCCATTATTAAAGTGGCTGGAGTTGGGTCAGTGTCAATGACAGTGTGTTGGCAGCAGCTACTCAATGTTAGTGGTGGCTGTTTAACAGTCTGATGGCCTTGAGATAGAAGCTGTTTTTCAGTCTCTCGGTCCCAGCTTTGATGCACCTGTACTGACCTCGCCTTCTGGATGATAGCTGGGTGAACAGGCAGTGGTTCGGGTGGTTGATGTCCTTGATGATCTTTATGGCCTTCCTGTAACATCGGGTGGTGTAGGTGTCCTGGAGGGCAGGTAGTTTGCCCCGGTGATGCGTTGTGCAGACCTCACTACCCTCTGGAGAGCCTTACGGTTGAGGGCGGAGCAGTTGCCGTACCAGGCGGTGATACAGCCCGCCAGGATGCTCTCGATTGTGCATCTGTAGAAGTTTGTGAGGGCTTTTGGTGACAAGCCGAATTTCTTCAGCCTCCTGAGGTTGAAGAGGCGCTGCTGCGCCTTCTTCACGACGCTGTCAGTGTGAGTGGACCAATTCAGTTTGTCTGTGATGTGTATGCCGAGGAACTTAAAACTTGCTACCCTCTCCACTACTGTTCCATCGATGTGGATAGGGGGTGTTCCCTCTGCTGTTTCCTGAAGTCCACAATCATCTCCTTAGTTTTGTTGACGTTGAGTGTGAGGTTATTTTCCTGACACCACACTCCGAGGGCCCTCACCTCCTCCCTGTAGGCAGTCTCGTCGTTGTTGGTAATCAAGTCTACCACTGTTGTGTCGTCCGCAAACTTGATGATTGAGTTGGAGGCGTGCGTGGCCACGCAGTCGTGGGTGAACAGGGAGTACAGGAGAGGGCTCAGAACGCACCCTTGTGGGGCCCCGTGTTGAGGATCAGCGGGGAGGAGATGTTGTTGCCTACCCTCACCACCTGGGGGCGGCCCGTCAGGAAGTCCAGTACCCAGTTGCACAGGGCGGGGTCGAGACCCAGGGTCTCGAGCTTGATGACGAGCTTGGAGGGTACTATGGTGTTGAATGCCGAGCTGTAGTCGATGAACAGCATTCTCACATAGGTATTCCTCTTGTCCAGGTGGGTTAGGGCAGTGTGCAGTGTGGTTGAGATTGCATCGTCTGTGGACCTATTTGGGCGGTAAGCAAATTGGAGTGGGTCTAGGGTGTCAGGTAGGGTGGAGGTGATATGGTCCTTGACTAGTCTCTCAAAGCACTTCATGATGACGGAAGTGAGTGCTACGGGCGGTAGTCGTTTAGCTCAGTTACCTTAGCTTTCTTGGGAACAGGAACAATGGTGGCCCTCTTGAAGCATGTGGGAACAGCAGACTGGTATAGGGATTGATTGAATATGTCCGTAAACACACCGGCCAGCTGGTCTGCGCATGCTCTGAGGGCGCGGCTGGGGATGCCGTCTGGGCCTGCAGCCTTGCGAGGGTTAACACGTTTAAATGTCTTACTCACCTCGGCTGCAGTGAAGGAGAGACCGCATGTTTTCGTTGCAGGCCGTGTCAGTGGCACTGTATTGTCCTCAAAGCGGGCAAAAAAGTTATTTAGTCTGCCTGGGAGCAAGACATCCTGGTCCGTGACTGGGCTGGGTTTCTTCTTGTAGTCCGTGATTGACTGTAGACCCTGCCACATGCCTCTTGTGTCTGAGCCGTTGAATTGAGATTCTACTTTGTCTCTGTACTGACGCTTAGCTTGTTTAATAGCCTTGCGGAGGGAATAGCTGCACTGTTTGTATTCGGTCATGTTGCCAGACACCTTGCCCTGATTAAAAGCAGTGGTTCGCGCTTTCAGTTTCACGCATTTACATTTAAGTCATTTAGCAGACGCTCTTATCCAGAGCGACTTACAAATTGGTGCATTCACCTTATGACATCCAGTGGAGCAGCCACTTTACAATAGTGCATCTAAATCTTTTATGGGGGGGGGAGAAGGATTACTTTATCCTATCCTAGGTATTCCTTAAAGAGGTGGGGTTTCAGGTGTCTCCGGAAGGTGGTGATTGACTCCGCTGTCCTGGCGTCGTGAGGGAGTTTGTTCCACCATTGGGGGGCCAGAGCAGCGAACAGTTTGGACTGGGCTGAGCGGGAACTGTACTTCCTCAGTGGTAGGGAGGCGAGCAGGCCAGAGGTGGATGAACGCAGTGCACTTGTTTGGGTGTAGGGCCTGATCAGAGCCTGGAGGTACTGAGGTGCCGTTCCCCTCACAGCTCCGTAGGCAAGCACCATGGTCTTGTAGCGGATGCGAGCTTCAACTGGAAGCCAGTGGAGAGAGCGGAGGAGCGGGGTGACGTGAGAGAACTTGGGAAGGTTGAACACCAGACGGGCTGCGGCGTTCTGGATGAGTTGTAGGGGTTTAATGGCACAGGCAGGGAGCCCAGCCAACAGCGAGTTGCAGTAATCCAGACGGGAGATGACAAGTGCCTGGATTAGGACCTGCGCCGCTTCCTGTGTGAGGCAGGGTCGTACTCTGCGGATGTTGTAGAGCATGAACCTACAGGAACGGGCCACCGCCTTGATGTTAGTTGAGAACGACAGGGTGTTGTCCAGGATCACGCCAAGGTTCTTAGCGCTCTGGGAGGAGGACACAGTGGAGTTGTCAACCGTGATGGCGAGATCATGGAACGGGCAGTCCTTCCCCGGGAGGAAGAGCAGCTCCGTCTTGCCGAGGTTCAGCTTGAGGTGGTGATCCGTCATCCACACTGATATGTCTGCCAGACATGCAGAGATGCGATTCGCCACCTGGTCATCAGAAGGGGGAAAGGAGAAGATTAATTGTGTGTCGTCTGCATAGCAATGATAGGAGAGATCATGTGAGGTTATGACAGAGCCAAGTGACTTGGTGTATAGCGAGAATAGGAGAGGGCCTAGAACAGAGCCCTGGGGGACACCAGTGGTGAGAGCACGTGTTGAGGAGACGGATTCTCGCCACGCCACCTGGTAGGAGCGACCTGTCAGGTAGGACGCAATCCAAGCGTGGGCCGCGCCGGAGATGCCCAACTCGGAGAGGAGGATCTGATGGTTCACAGTATCGAAGGCAGCCGATAGGTCTAGAAGGATGAGAGCAGAGGAGAGAGAGTTAGCTTTAGCAGTGCGGAGCGTCTCCGTGATACAGAGAAGAGCAGTCTCAGTTGAATGACTAGTCTTGAAACCTGACTGATTTGGATCAAGAAGGTCATTCTGAGAGAGATAGCGGGAGAGCTGGCCAAGGACGGCACGTTCAAGAGTTTTGGAGAGAAAAGAAAGAAGGGATACTGGTCTGTAGTTGTTGACATCGGAGGGATCGAGTGTAGGTTTTTTCAGAAGGGGTTCAACTCTCGCTCTCTTGAAGACGGAAGGGACGTAGCCAGCGGTCAGGGATGAGTTGATGAGCGAGGTGAGGTAAGGGAGAAGGTCTCCGGAAATGGTCTGGAGAAGAGAGGAGGGGATAGGGTCAAGCGGGCAGGTTGTTGGGCGGCCGGCCGTCACAAGACGCAAGATTTCATCTGGAGAGAGAGGGGAGAAAGAGGTCAGAGCACAGGGTAGGGCAGTGTGAGCAGAACCAGCGGTGTCGTTTGACTTAGCAAACGAGGATCGGATGTCGTCGACCTTCTTTTCAAAATGGTTGACGAAGTCATCTGCAGAGAGGGAGGAGGGAGGAGGGGGGAGGGGAGGAGGATTCAGGAGGGAGGAGAAGGTGGCAAAGAGCTTCCTAGGGTTAGAGGCAGATGCTTGGAATTTAGAGTGGTAGAAAGTGGCTTTAGCAGCAGCGACAGAAGAGGAAAATGTAGAGAGGAAGGAGTGAAAGGATGCCAGGTCCGCAGGGAGGCGAAGTTTTCCTCCATTTCCGCTCGGCTGCCCGGAGCCCTGTTCTGTGAGCTCGCAATGAGTCGTCGAGCCACGGAGCGGGAGGGGAGGACCGAGCCGGCCTGGAGGATAGGGGACATAGAGAGTCAAAGGATGCAGAAAGGGAGGAGAGGAGGGTTGAGGAGGCAGAATCAGGAGATAGGTTGGAGAAGGTTTGAGCAGAGGGAAGAGATGATAGGATGGAAGAGGAGAGAGTAGGGGGGAGAGAGAGCGAAGGTTGGGACGGCGCGATACCATCCGAGTAGGGGCAGTGTGGGAAGTGTTGGATGAGAGCGAGAGGGAAAAGGATACAAGGTAGTGGTCGGAGACTTGGAGGGGAGTTGCAATGAGGTTAGTGGAAGAACAGCATCTAGTAAAGATGAGGTCGAGCGTATTGCCTGCCTTGTGAGTAGGGGGGAAGGTGAGAGGGAGAGGTCAAAAGAGGAGAGGAGTGGAAAGAAGGAGGCAGAGAGGAATGAGTCAAAGGTAGACGTGGGGAGGTTAAAGTCGCCCAGAACTGTGAGAGGTGAGCCGTCCTCAGGAAAGGAGCTTATCAAGGCATCAAGCTCATTGATGAACTCTCCGAGGGAACCTGGAGGGCGATAAATGATAAGGATGTTAAGCTTGAAAGGGCTGGTAACTGTGACAGCATGGAATTCAAAGGAGGCGATAGACAGATGGGTAAGGGGAGAAAGAGAGAATGACCACTTGGGAGAGATGAGGATCCCGGTGCCACCACCCCGCTGACCAGAAGCTCTCGGGTGTGCGAGAACACGTGGGCAGACGAAGAGAGAGCAGTAGGAGTAGCAGTGTTGTCTGTGGTGATCCATGTTTCCGTCAGTGCCAAGAAGTCGAGGGACTGGAGGGAGGCATAGGCTGAGATGAACTCTGCCTTGTTGGCCGCAGATCGGCAGTTCCAGAGGCTACCGGAGACCTGGAACTCCACGTGGGTCGTGCGCGCTGGGACCACCAGATTAGGGTGGCCGTGGCCACGCGGTGTGGAGCGTTTGTATGGTCTGTGCAGAGAGGAGAGAACAGGGATAGACAGACACATAGTTGACAGGCTACAGAAGAGGCTACGCTAATGCAAAGGAGATTGGAATGACAAGTGGACTACACGTCTCGAATGTTCAGAAAGTTAGGCTTACGTAGCAAGAATCTTATTGACTAAAATGATTAAAAATGATACAGTACTGCTGAAGTAGGCTAGCTGGCAGTGGCTGCGTTGTTGACTTTGTAGGCTAGCTGGCAGTGGCTGCGTTGTTGATTCGGGGCCAGCTGGCTAGCTAGCAGTGTTGATTACGTTACGTTGCGTTAAAAGAACGACAATAGCTGGCTAGGTAACCTAGAAAATCGCTCTAGACTACACAATTATCTTTGATACAGAGACGGCTATGTAGCTAGCTATGTAGCTAGCTACGATCAAACAAATCAAACCGTTGTACTGTAATGAAATGAAATGAAAATGTGATACTACCTGTGGAGCGAGGCGGAATGCGACCGGGTTGTTAAGTTCTATTCGGTAGACGTTGGCTAGCTGTTGGCTAGCTAGCAGTGTCTCCTACGTTAAGGACGACAAATAGCTGGCTAGCTAACCTCGGTAAATTAAGATAATCACTCTAAAACTACACACTCTAAACTACACAATTATCTTGGATACGAAGACAGCAAAGACAACTATGTAGCTAGCTAACACTACACTAATCAAGTCGTTCAGTTGAGGGTAATAGTTACTACAGTGCTGCTATACGGTAGACGGTGGACGTTAGCTAGCTGGCTAGCTGCTGGGCAGATAGCAGTGTAGGCTACGTTAGGACGACGAAATACGATAATTACGCAATTATCTTTGATACAAAGACGGCTATGTAGCTAGCTAAGAAGAAATTGCTAAGATTAGACAAATCAAACCATTGTACTATAATGAAATGTAATGAAATGTAATGAAAAGTTATACTACCTGCAGACCGAAGTGCGTATGCGACTGCTCGCTCCAACCCGGAAGTAACCACGCGAATGCTGCCATCAATCCACGGTTTCTGGTTAGGGAATGTTTTTATCGTTGCTATGGGAACGACATCTTCAACGCACGTTCTAATGAACTCGCACACCGAATCAGCGTATTCGTCAATATTTTTATCTGACGCAATACGAAACATGTCCCAGTCCACGTGATGGAAGCAGTCTTGGAGTGTGGAGTCACCTTGGTCTGACCAGCGTTGGACAGACCTCAGCGTGGGAGCCTCTTGTTTAAGTTTCTGCCTGTAGGCAGGGATCAACAAAATGGAGTCGTGGTCAGCTTTTCCGAAAGGGGGGCGGGGCAGGGCCTTATATGCGTCGCGGAAGTTAGAGTAACAATGATCCAAGGTTTTACCACCCCTGGTTGCGCAATCGAAATGCTGATAAAATTTAGGGAGTCTTGTTTTCAGATTAGCTTTGTTAAAATCCCCAGCTACAATGAATGCAGCCTCCGGATAAATGGTTTCCAGTTTGCAAAGAGTTAAATAAAGTTCGTTCAGAGCCATCGATGTGTCTGCTTGGGGGATATATACGGCTGTGATTATAATCGAAGAGAATTCTCTTGGAAGATAATGCGGTCTACATTTGATTGTGAGGAATTCTAAATCAGGTGAACAGAAGGATTTGAGTTCCTGTATGTTTCCTTCATCACACCATGTCTCGTTAGTCATGAGGCATACGCCCCCGCCACTCTTCTTACCAGAAAGATGTTTGTTTCTGTCGGCGCGATGCGTGGAGAAACCCGTTGGCTGCACCGCATCGGATAGCGTCTTCCCAGTAAGCCATGTTTCCGTGAAGCAGAGAACGTTGCAGTCTCTGATGTCCCTCTGGAATGCTACCCTTGCTCGGATTTCATCAACCTTGTTGTCAAGAGACTGGACATTGGCAAGAAGAATGCTGGGGAGTGGTGCGCGATGTGCCCTTGTCCTGAGTCTGACCAGAAGACCGCTACGTTTCCCTCTTTTTCGGAGTCATTTCCTTGGGTCGCTGCATGCGATCCATTCCGTTGTCCTGTTTGTAAGGCAGAACACAGGATCCGCGTCGCGGAAAACATATTCTTGGTCGTACTGATGGTGAGTTGACGCTGATCTTATATTCAGTAGTTCTTCTCGACTGTATGTAATGAAACCTAAGATGACCTGGGGTACTAATGTAAGAAATAACACGTAAAATAACAAAAAACTGCATAGTTTCCTAGGAACGCGAAGCGAGGCGGCCATCTCTGTCGGCAGCTTCAGTCATGTAGGATGTATAGCCTCCTTTATGGTCCAGCTTCAGTCATGTAGGATTGTATAGCCTCCTTTATGGGCCAGTTTCAGCCATGTAGGATGTATAGCCTCCTTTATGGGCCAGTTTCAGTCATGTAGGATGTATAGCCTCCTTTATGGGCCAGCTTCAGTCATGTAGGATGTATAGCCTCCTTTATGGTCCAGCTTCAGTCATGTAGGATTGTATAGCCTCCTTTATGGGCCAGTTTCAGCCATGTAGGATGTATAGCCCCCTTTATGGGCCAGTTTCAGTCATGTAGGATGTATAGCCTCCTTTATGGGCCAGCTTCAGTCATGTAGGATGTATAGCCTCCTTTATGGGCCAGTTTCAGCCATGTAGGATTTATAGCCCCCTTTATGGGCCAGTTTCAGTCATGTAGGATGTATAGCCTCCTTTATGGGCCAGCTTCAGTCATGTAGGATGTATAGCCTCCTTTATGGGCCAGCTTCAGTCATGTAGGATGTATAGCCTCCTTTATGGGCCAGCTTCAGTCATGTAGGATGTTTGATGGTTTTTCATGTGTTGAAGTGGTTAGAACATTGCCAAGTTGTTCTGTACAATCATTCTATGATGGCGATAAAACAGGGTACTGTTTCATCTGTGAAGGAGGAATCCGATGAAACGGTACCCTGCTTTAACTGTGGAGGAGGAATCCGATGAAACGGTACCCTGCTTTAACTGTGGAGGAGGAATCCGATGAAACGGTACCCTGCTTTAACTGTGAAGGAGGAATCCGATGAAACAGTACCCTGCTTTAACTGTGAAGGAGGAATCCGATGAAACGGTACCCTGCTTTATCTGTGGAGGAGGAATCCGATGAAACGGTACCCTGCTTTAACTGTGAAGGAGGAATCCGATGAAACGGTACCCTGCTTTAACTGTGAAGGAGGAATCCGATGAAACGGTACCCTGCTTTAACTGTGAAGGAGGAATCCGATGAAACGGTGCCCTATTTTATCTGTGAAGGAGGAATCCGATGGGCTTTCTGTCCAGACAGTTAAAGGAGTTACCTGCCTCGTAACATTGTCTCTCTGAATAGTAACATTGTCTCTCTGAATAGTAACATTGGCTCTCTGAATAGTAACATTGGCTCTCTGAATAGTAACATTGGCTCTCTAAATAGTAACATTGGCTATCTGAATAGTAACATTGACTCTGAATAGTAACATTGACTCTCTGAATAGTAACATTGGCTCTCTGAATAGTAACATTGGCTCTCTGAATAGTAACATTGGCTCTCTGAATAGTAACATTGACTCTCTGAATAGTAACATTGGCTCTCTGAATAGTAACATTGGCTCTCTGAATAGTAACATTGACTCTCTGAATAGTAACATTGGCTCTCTGAATAGTAACATTGACTCTCTGAATAGTAACATTGGCTCTCTGAATAGTAACATTGGCTCTCTGAATAGTAACATTGGCTCTCTGAATAGTAACATTGGCTCTCTGAATAGCAACATTGGCTCTCTGAATAGCAACATTGGCTCTCTGAATAGCAACATTGGCTCTCTGAATAGCAACATTGGCTCTCTGAATAGTAACATTGGCTCTGAATAGTAACATTGACTCTCTGAATAGTAACATTGACTCTCTGAATAGTAACATTGGCTCTCTGAATAGCAACATTGGCTCTCTGAATAGTAACATTGACTCTCTGAATAGTAACATTGGCTCTCTGAATAGCAACATTGGCTCTCTGAATAGCAACATTGGCTCTCTGAATAGTAACATTGGCTCTCTGAATAGTAACATTGGCTCTCTGAATAGTAACATTGGCTCTCTGAATAGCAACATTGGCTCTCTGAATAGCAACATTGGCTCTCTGAATAGCAACATTGGCTCTCTGAATAGTAACATTGGCTCTGAATAGTAACATTGACTCTCTGAATAGTAACATTGACTCTCTGAATAGTAACATTGGCTCTCTGAATAGCAACATTGGCTCTCTGAATAGTAACATTGACTCTCTGAATAGTAACATTGACTCTCTGAATAGTAACATTGGCTCTCTGAATAGCAACATTGGCTCTCTGAATAGTAACATTGGCTCTCTGAATAGTAACATTGGCTCTCTGAATAGTAACATTGGCTCTCTGAATAGTAACATTGTCTCTGAATAGTAACATTGACTCTCTGAATAGTAACATTGGCTCTCTGAATAGTAACATTGGCTCTCTGAATAGTAACATTGGCTCTCTGAATAGTAACATTGGCTCTCTGAATAGTAACATTGACTCTGAATAGCAACATTGGCTCTCTGAATAGTAACATTGACTCTCTGATAGTCTGCTATTCTAATGAGGAGTTATTGTAGTCCCCCCCCCTCACTGTGGACAGCATCTGCAACCCCGTAGGAACCATGTGATAAAGCATCGTGCTGTTACAGCCTACCTCTGTCTGATGTAACGTGTGGTGAAAGTTAGATGGTTTACCATTACCAAGGGAAGGGAGAGCGACAGACGATCCAGCTTCAATTTCCCCCATTTGTCCTGGCAGAGTTCTGGGACGCTCCCAAGTCCCTGTGTTTTTGTGTTCCCTTAAAGCAACAACACATTTTGAATGTCTCGGGGAATTGGATTGAATTTCACTACACACTACATATCTGCTAAATATTTATGTGTGTGTAACCAATAAAATGTGATTTGGAGTATAACAAAGTAGACACTTCCCTGTCTGTCTCCAAGGTCCAATTCAGGATCACAGACAGTTGTGTTCATGTTTTGTTTATTTTTTTATATCCATTTGCTATGGATGACTAGGCTACCAATTTGATCCGGTCGAAGCAGCCCGTCTGTCGAACCCTTGCCTCACAAAGCAATCTTTGGCAGGCCACTCCCACCACAGACACAGGCGGCCGAGGCAGGCCGCTCCCACCACAGACACAGGCGGCCGAGGCAGGCCGCTCCCACCACAGACACAGGCGGCCGAGGCAGGCCACTCCCACCACAGACACAGGCGGCCGAGGCAGGCCACTCCCACCACAGACACAGGCGGCCGAGGCAGGCCACTCCCACCACAGACACAGGCGGCCGAGGCAGGCCACTCCCACCACAGACACAGGCGGCCGAGGCAGGCCACTCCCACCACAGACACAGGCGGCCGAGGCAGGCCACTCCCACCACAGACACAGGCGGCCGAGGCAGGCCACTCCCACCACAGACACAGGCGGCCGAGGCAGGCCGCTGGTGGAATGCAGTGCCCTGGTATTCTCCCAGAGAGCCATGAACACAATCCCTGGGCCGAGTCCGACATGACACTCTATTTCTGATCTCTGGCAGTCCCACCCCAGACACAGTCCCACCCCAGACACAGTCCCACCCCAGACACAGTCCCACCCCAGACACAGTCCCACCCCAGATACAGTCCCAGACACAGTCCTACCCCAGACACAGTCCCAGATACAGTCCCAGATACAGTCCCAGACACAGTCCCACCCCAGACACAGTCCCACCCCAGATACAGTCCCAGACACAGTCCCACCCCAGACACAGTCCCAGACACAGTCCCACCCCAGACACAGTCCCACCCCAGATACAGTCCCAGACACAGTCCCACCCCAGACACAGTCCCAGACACAGTCCCAGACACAGTCCCACCCCAGACACAGTCCCAGTCCAGACACAGTCCCACCCCAGACACAGTCCCAGACGCAGTCCCAGACACAGTCCCAGACACAGTCCCACCCCAGACACAGTCCCACCCCAGACACAGTCCCACCCCAGACACAATCCCAGACACAGTCCCAGTCCCAGACACAGTCCCACCCCAGACACAGTCCCAGACACAGTCCCACTCCAGACACAGTCCCAGACACAGTCCCACCCCAGACACAGTCCCAGACACAGTCCCACCCCAGACACAGACACAGTCCCACCCCAGACCGAAGCAGGACTGTGGCAGAGGGAAATATGATCAGGTCCTTGTCTAAACATGAGCCCAGAATGGGAGTGTTCTGTGCTGCACTGACAGCAGAAATATTTCAGATTAGACAGATCCTCCCCATGTTGTTTTGGTCTGCTGCAGTGCAGAGAAAGTTTTTACAAACGTCTGAAACCCGAGTGAGGAATCAACGAGGAAGTAAGCCCATGGAGCTTGATTTTGATTGGTTGTTTTATAACTCAGCTCTTGCCTCTCTCTTTTGAGTAACATTTTTCTAATATTTCATCCAGGGAAATGAAGAATAACCCGCTAGCCAGAGGCTAGTACTTTTCAGTAGAAAAAATGTGTCCTTCTAGCCTGCCAGATTGTGACATTTTTGTGCTTTCTAATAGTACAAATTTTGGAGCCGGGCTAGTAACATTGCAAAGATTTGACTGGTTTATGCGGTAATAGTGCAGTGATTGGTCAGGTTTATGCGGTAATAGTGCAGTGATTGGTCAGGTGTTATAAACCCTTGCATAATATGTGGAGTTGTTGATCTGGCTAAATATGTTGCAAATCGCAAAATCCTGGAGGGACTGAGTAATGAAGATGAAACCAACAATACTGATTGTTGTAATTTGCAAACTTTAGAGATAGATCTATTCATTGTGTGGCAGTAAAGTGTGTGGCGATGGTAGAGCACGGTGCCCTGTAGAGCTGATGGTAGAGCACGGTGCCCTGTAGAGCCGATGGTAGAGCACGGTGCCCTGTAGAGCCGATGGTAGAGCACGGTGCCCTGTAGAGCCGATGGTAGAGCACGGTGCCCTGTAGAGCCGATGGTAGAGCACGGTGCCCTGTAGAGCCGATGGTAGAGCACGGTGCCCTGTAGAGCCGATGGTAGAGCACGGTGCCCTGTAGAGCACGGTGCCCTGTAGAGCCGATGGTAGAGCACGGTGCCCTGTAGAGCACGGTGCTCTGTAGAGCCGATGGTAGAGCACGGTGCCCTGTAGAGACAGGACCATGGTGCGGTGTGTGGCGGTCACTGGACAGGACATGGCTCAATTAGTAGAGCACGGTGCCCTGTAGAGCCGATGGTAGAGCACGGTGCCCTGTAGAGCCGATGGTAGAGCACGGTGCCCTGTAGAGCCGATGGTAGAGCACGGTGCCCTGTAGAGCCGATGGTAGAGCACGGTGCCCTGTAGAGCCGATGGTAGAGCACGGTGCCCTGTAGAGCCGATGGTAGAGCACGGTGCCCTGTAGAGCCGATGGTAGAGCACGGTGCCCTGTAGAGCACGGTGCCCTGTAGAGCACGGTGCTCTGTAGAGCCGATGGTAGAGCACGGTGCCCTGTAGAGCACGGTGCCCTGTAGAGCCGATGGTAGAGCACGGTGCCCTGTAGAGCACGGTGCCCTGTAGAGCCGATGGTAGAGCACGGTGCACTGTAGAGCACGGTGCCCTGTAGAGCCGATGGTAGAGCACGGTGCCCTGTAGAGCACGGTGCCCTGTAGAACACGGTACCCTGTAGAACACGGTACTTGCAATACCAGGATAGTGACTGGCTCCCCAAGCAGTGTTCTAAAATGTTTTATTCTCTCTTTCAGGCTCGAAACATCCAAACGGGAGAGCTTGCTGCTGTTAAGATTATTAAACTGGAGCCAGGTGAGTTGGATATAACTACATATATATATATATATATATATATATATGATATAATTCCTCTTTCTACTTATCAATGAAACATACTCACTCATTGACAATTTCTAACTAAAGAGGACGGTTAGCATGTAATGTTGCAACCCAGATTTAAGGGAGAACAATGTTACCATAAGACTGAGTGTAGGTGAGCAGCCATTTTGACAAAAAAAACATAACATAATCTGGAATTGTCTGTTAAAACCATTTAAACCCTGATGTGTTGGAAGTGAGTTCTTTATACCTTAAACCTGTTGTAAAACTGGTCTGCAGAAGCCATGGGATTCATGTAGTTTTGTAAAATGGGAGGAAAATAAATGTTTGAGGTCTCCGTGGGTCTTGGACTGGCCGTTTCACTGTGATCCAGATTAGAGGGATTACCACCAGAGGACCTGTTGTGCCTCCAGCCAGATAAACACCAGCTGATGAACTAACCTAATCACTCTGATGTAAAGAAGAGGGGGGTCCCTACTGGGTGGTTCCTCCAACGGTGGTCGTTGGTGTGACAGGGACCGTAGGAGTTGGCTAGACAGCACAAACAGATGTGGCACCAGGCAAGGTGTTTCCTCGTCCTCATACTTATGTTGATGACGGGTTTCTCTCTCTCTTTTTAGAGTTGGTTTTTAGACTAACATTTTAATCCTAAAAGTTGAATGGAAATGAAGGATGTGTGTTGTGTGTCTTTTTCTGTTGCATCTTATAACATGTTAACTCACGCTTCGTGGTTCAACTCCATAGTAAAAGCCAAGGGAAAAATTCCCTCCTGATTCTGATCCCTTTTTTTCTCCACCATCTTTCACCACCAGAGATCCGTAGATAGGATGCATCCCAAATGCAACCCTAATTCCCTACACAGTGCACTACTTTTGACCAGGGCCCAAGTAATGCACCATGGTCGGGAATAGGGTGTCTAGTGAAGCAACCATAAGCAGGGCTTGATATTCAGGTAAATTTGCAAGTCGCACACCGGGCTAGTGCCAACGAAAATTTGGGGAGGGTGTAGTTGCCCTTTTAATTTCTTTAATTTAAAAAAAAATTGTGCACTTAGCAAGAGTGTTTGGTTAGCGTTGTTTCTGTGGTGTACAGTGTAGCCTACATGTGATGGCAGAGTTGTAAACACGAATGCCAAGCCCATTTCATACAAATCATCGTCATAGTGTCATTCTACCAGGTAGGTCTACTTTGCGGTGAATATTTAACACTGGGACGTTTTTTGGGGTTAAATCTTTATTCGAATGGCACATGACTGAATTGCGCGTCGCTTTAAAAAAAAAATACCTGGTTTGCGTACCCATTGTTGCCTCAGTTTGCATTTCCTGGTAGATATCGTCAGTTGAAATGTCTTTCCTGCCCTACTTGCTATTGATGTCATTCTTCTGGAAGCCGCTCCATACATCAACCAGTTGAGCGCTGCCCAAAGATATTCCGCTTAAACTAGGGCTGTGTGCTGCCCAAAGATATTCCACTTAAACTAGGGCTGTGTGCTGCCCAAAGATATTCCACTTAAACTAGGGCTGTGTGCTGCCCAAAGATATCCCACTTAAACTAGGGCTGTGTGCTGCCCAAAGATATTCCGCTTAAACTAGGGCTGTGTGCTGCCCAAAGATATTCCACTTAAACTAGGGCTGTGTGCTGCCCAAAGATATTCCACTTAAACTAGGGCTGTGTGCTGCCCAAAGATATTCCACTTAAACTAGGGCTGTGTGCTGCCCAAAGATATCCCACTTAAACTAGGGCTGTGTGCTGCCCAAAGATATTCCGCTTAAACTAGGGCTGTGTGCTGCCCAAAGATATTCCACTTAAACTAGGGCTGTGTGCTGCCCAAAGATATTCCACTTAAACTAGGGCTGTGTGCTGCCCAAAGATATTCCACTTAAACTAGGGCTGTGTGCTGCCCAAAGATATCCCACTTAAACTAGGGCTGTGTGCTGCCCAAAGATATTCCACTTAAACTAGGGCTGTGTGCTGCCCAAAGATATTCCACTTAAACTAGGGCTGTGTGTGGCCCAAAGATATTCCACTTAAACTAGGGCTGCGTGCTGCCCAGAGATATTCCACTTAAACTAGGGCTGCGTGCTGCCCAAAGATATTCCACTTAATCTAGGGCTGCGTGCTGCCCAGAGATATTCCACTTAAACTAGGGCTGCGTGCTGCCCAGAGATATTCCACTTAAACTAGGGCTGCGTGCTGCCCAGAGATATTCCACTTAAACTAGGGCTGCGTGCTGCCCAGAGATATTCCACTTAAACTAGGGCTGCGTGCTGCCCAAAGATATTCCACTTAAACTAGGGCTGCGTGCTGCCCAGAGATATTCCACTTAAACTAGGGCTGCGTGCTGCCCAGAGATATTCCACTTAAACTAGGGCTGCGTGCTGCCCAGAGATATTCCACTTAAACTAGGGCTGTGTGCTGCCCAAAGATATTCCACTTAAACTAGGGCTGTGTGCTGCCCAAAGATATTCCACTTAAACTAGGGCTGTGCATAACAGCTTCGGGAATTCGGCTTTTACATTTTTATTGCATGTCTGTAGCCCTGGGAGAGAAGTACCTTACCGGACCGTGGTCGTCTGTTAGGAGGAGGAGGACCGTGGTCGTCTGTTAGGAGGAGGAGGACCGTGGTCATCTGTTAGGAGGAGGACCGTGGTCATCTGTTAGGAGGAGGACCGTGGTCGTCTGTTAGGAGGAGGACCGTGGTCGTCTGTTAGGAGGAGGACCGTGGTCGTCTGTTAGGAGGAGGACCGTGGTCGTCTGTTAGGAGGAGGACCGTGGTCGTCTGTTAGGAGGAGGACCGTGGTCGTCTGTTAGGAGGAGGACCGTGGTGTCTGGGAGGAGGACCGTGGTCGTCTGTTAGGAGGAGGACCGTGGTCGTCTGTTAGGAGGAGGACCGTGGTCGTCTGTTAGGAGGAGGACCGTGGTCGCGGGTCTGTTAGGAGGAGGACCGTGGTCGTCTGTTAGGAGGAGGACCGTGGTCGTCTGTTAGGAGGAGGACCGTGGTCGTCTGTTAGGAGGAGGACCGTGGTCGTCTGTTAGGAGGAGGACCGTGGTCGTCTGTTAGGAGGAGGACCGTGGTCGTCTGTTAGGGGGAGGACCGTGGTCGTCTGTTAGGGGGAGGACCGTGGTCGTCTGTTAGGGGGAGGACCGTGGTCGTCTGTTAGGGGGAGGACCGTGGTCGTCTGTTAGGGGGAGGACCGTGGTCGTCTGTTAGGGGGAGGACCGTGGTCGTCTGTTAGGGGGAGGACCGTGGTCGTCTGTTAGGGGGAGGACCGTGGTCGTCTGTTAGGGGGAGGACCGTGGTCGTCTGTTAGGGGGAGGACCGTGGTCGTCTGTTAGGAGGAGGACCAGACCGTGGTCATCTGTTATGCGGAAGTACAATAGCTCTGGTCCAGTTTTTCTCAAGTACTCTTAAACTGTTCCTACTAAATGACCCTCTAATTACTCAAGTTGCTTTTGTTTACATTGTGAACATAGTCAATGTAGCTAGCTAGAGTTTGTGCTAGCTAGTAGCTTCTTGACTTTTTCAAATGTATTTTTTTAACTTTTTATTTAACTGGGCAAGTCAGTTAAGAACAAATTCTTATTTTCAATGACGGCCTACCGGGAAACAGTGGGTTAACTGCCTTGTTCAGGGGCAGAAAGACAGATTTTTACCTTGTCTGCCTTTCAGTTACAAGTCCAACTCTCTAACCACTAACTACCTGCTGGTTACTAGTCCAACGCTCTAACCACTAGGCTACCTGCTGGTTACTAGTCCAACACTCTAACCACTAGGCTACCTGCCGGTTACTAGTCCAACACTCTAACCACTAGGCTACTCTGCCGCCCCTCCACTCTAACCACTAGGCTACCTGCTGGTTACTTGTCCAACGCTCTAACCACTAGGCTACCTGCTGGTTACTAGTCCAACACTCTAACCACTAGGCTACCTGCCGGTTACTAGTCCAACACTCTAACCACTAGGCTACTCTGCCGCCCCTCCACTCTAACCACTAGGCTACCTGCTGGTTACTTGTCCAACGCTCTAACCACTAGGCTACCTGCCGGTTACTAGTCCAACACTCTAACCACTAGGCTACCTGCTGGTTACTAGTCCAACACTCTAACCACTAGGCTACCTGCCGGTTACTAGTCCAACACTCTAACCACTAGGCTACCTGCCGGTTACTAGTCCAACTCTCTAACCACTAGTCTACCTGCTGGTTACTAGTCCAACACTCTAACCACTAGTCTACCTGCTGGTTACTAGTCCAACACTCTAACCACTAGGCTACCTGCCGGTTACTATTCCAACTCTCTAACCACTAGTCTACCTGCTGGTTACTAGTCCAACACTCTAACCACTAGGCTACATGCCGCCCCAAACACCCCAAACACTGTCTGACTTCATAAATCTTAGTACAATAACCAGTGGAGGCCATATGCAACAAATCTCCTTTTATTTCAGATTGCGTTGCCGTCAAACATTTGACCTCTGCGATTTTGGAGCTTGGATCCTACCGTTGGACATGACATTGATTTCAAAAGGACGCATTTCCCTCAGCGGCTGATGTCTGCCGGCAACATCACCCCGGCAACATCACCCCGGCAACATCACCCTGGCAACATGTGGCAGAGCCATTACCACGTGGAGTCTTGTGGTTTGTTATTGTTACTTAAAAAAAAAAAAATCTAGATTCAATAAAAATAATTCTTAACTGCATTGTTGGTTAAAGGCTTGTAAGTAAGCATTTCACGCTAAGGTTGTATTTGGCTCATGTGACAAATACAATTTGATTTGGAGCTGAAGCAGTGGGTCACAGTCGCTCACAAGGCCGCGGCCAACGAGAGTAAGAGGACCATTAAAGCTGTTGACTTTCGCAAGCCGGCAACAACTTGGCTTTGAAGTCGACACCGTGCCATCGACACGGCCCGCTACCAGAGACGGTGGGCTCTCCTTCTCCGTGGCCGACCAAAGAAAAACATTTAAACGTGTTAACCCTCGCAAGGCTGCCGGGCCAGACCTCATCCCCAGCCGCGTCCTCCGAGCATGTGCAGACCAGACGGCTGGAGTGTTAACGGACATATCAAATCTCTCCCTATCCCAGTCTGCTGTCCCCACATGCTTCAAGATGGCCTCCATTGTTCCAGTTCCCAAGAAAGCAAAGGAAACTGAACTATCGCCCCGTAGCACTCACTTCTGTCATCATGAAGTGCTTTGAGAGACTATTCAAGGATCATGTCACCTCCACCCTACCTGACACCCTAGACAAGAGGTATTCAACTTTTACCTGACACCCTGGACAAGAGGTATTCAACTTTTACCTGACACCCTAGACAAGAGGTATTCAACTTTTACCTGACACCCTAGACAAGAGGTATTCAACTTTTACCTGACACCCTAGACAAGAGGTATTCAACTTTTACCTGACACCCTAGACAAGAGGTATTCAACTTTTACCTGACACCCTAGACAAGAGGTATTCAACTTTTCCCTGACACCCTGGACAAGAGGTATTCAACTTTTCCCTGACACCCTGGACAAGAGGTATTCAACTTTTACCTGACACCCTAGACAAGAGGTATTCAACTTTTACCTGACACCTAGACAAGAGGTATTCAACTTTTTACCTGACACCCTAGACAAGAGGTATTCAACTTTTACCTGACACCCTAGACAAGAGGTATTCAACGTTTACCTGACACCCTAGACAAGAGGTATTCAACGTTTACCTGACACCCTAGACAAGAGGTATTCAACGTTTACCTGACACCCTAGACAAGAGGTATTCAACGTTTACCTGACACCCTAGACAAGAGGTATTCAACTTTTACCTGACACCCTAGACAAGAGGTATTCAACGTTTACCTGACACCCTAGACAAGAGGTATTCAACTTTTACCTGACACCCTAGACAATAGGTATTCAACTTTTACCTGACACCCTAGACAAGAGGTATTCAACTTTTACCTGACACCCTAGACAAGAGGTATTCAACTTTTACCTGACACCCTAGACAAGAGGTATTCACCTTTACCTGACACCCTAGACAAGAGGTATTCAACTTTTACCTGACACCCTAGACAAGAGGTATTCAACTTTTACCTGACACCCTAGACAAGAGGTATTCAACTTTTACCTGACACCCTAGACAAGAGGTATTCAACTTTTACCTGACACCCTAGACAAGAGGTATTCAACTTTTACCTGACACCCTAGACAAGAGGTATTCAACTTTTACCTGACACCCTAGACAAGAGGTATTCAACTTTTACCTGACACCCTAGACAAGAGGTATTCAACTTTTACCTGACACCCTAGACAAGAGGTATTCAACTTTTACCTGACACCCTAGACAAGAGGAATTCAACTTTTACCTGACACCCTGGACAAGAGGTATTCAACTTTTACCCTTCGAGGTCCAGAGCTGGTTTTCTGTTCTACCTGATCATTAATTAATTAATTAATTAATACACACACCTGTAGTGCCAGGTCTAAACCACACACACCTGTAGTGCCAGGTCTAAACCAGGAACAATGAAAACAAGCAGCAGAACTGGCTTTGCGGTCCAGAGTTGAGTTTGAGGGCCCTAGACCCACAGCAATTTGCATCCCGCCCCAATAGATCCACGGATGACTCAATCGCCATCGGACTGGACACTGCCCCATCTGGACAAGAGGAATACCAATGTAAGAACACTGTTCATTGACTGCAGCTCAACCTTCAACACCATAGTACCTTCCAAGCTCATCACTAAGCTTGGGGCCCTGGGTCTGAACGCCGCCCTGTGCAACTGGCTCTAGGACTTCCTGACAGGCCGTCCTCAGGTGGTGAAGGTAGGGACCAGCACCTCTGCTGATCCTGAACACAGGGGACTGTGTGGTCACGCATGTCTTCAACTTAAATCATTAAGTGTGTAGATGACACAACAGTGGTAGGCCTGATTACCAACAACAACAACAACGACAGCCTACAGGGAGGAGGTGAGTTGCCCTGGCAGAGGGGAAAATATCCCCAACGCCAACAAAACGCAGGAACTGACTGTGGACTTCGGGAGACTGCACAGGGGGCACGCCAACATCGACGCCTGTAGTAGAGAAGGTGAAAAGCTTTAAGTTCCTTGGCGTACACATCACTGGCAATCTGAAATGGTCCACCAAGACAGACAATGTGGAGCAGGCGCAATGGCGCTTATTCAACTGCTGCAAATGTATTCTACTGAAATCACATACAGTACCAGTCAAAAGTTTGGACACACCTACTCATTCCAGGGAACTAAATTCCACTAATTAACTTTTAACAATGCACACCTATTAATTGAAATGCATTCCAGTTGACTGCCTCATGAAGCTGGTTGAGAGAATGCCAACCAGTGTGCATAGCTACTTTGAAGAATCAAAAATATATTTTTGATTTGTTTAAACAATATTTTGGGGGTGGTTACCTTCCCCAGATCTGTGCCTTGACACAGTCCTGTCTTGGCACTCTACAGACAATTCCTTTGACCCCATGGCTTGGTTTTTGCTCTGACATGCACTGTCAACTGGGGGACCTTTATATAGACAGGTGTGTATCTTTCCAAATCATATCCAATCAATTGAATTTACCACAGGTGGACACCAATGAAGTTGTAGAAACGAGGATGATCGTTGGAAACAGGATGCATCTGAGCTCAATTTCGAATCTCAATGCAAAGGGTCTGAATACTTATGTAAATTAAGTATTGGTTTTTATTTTTTATAAATATGCACAAAAAAACATGTTTCGCCTTTGTCGTTATGGGGGTATTGTGATGGCACTACGGGGTAGTGTGATGTCACTATGGGGTAGTGTGATGTCACTATGGGGTATTGTCTGAAAATTGCTGAGGAAAAATGTTTTATTTGATCAATTTCAGAATAAGGCTGTAACTTCACAAAATGTGGAAAAAGTCAAGGGTTCTGAATACTTTCTGAATACACTATTTACTGTATATTCTCTCCATAATGTCTATACATCCCATCATAACCATATATATTTATACTGAACAAAATTATAAACACAACATGTAAAGTGTTGGTTCCCATTTAGCAAAAATGTGTTTACATCCCTGGTAGTGAGCATTTCTCCTTTGCCAAGATATGCCACACCTGTCAGGTGGATGGATTATCAAGACGCTGATTAAACAGCATGATCATTACACAGGTGCGCCTTGTGCTGGGTGAAAAATAAAAGACCACTCAAATATGTGTTGTTTTGTCAACACAACACAAGCCACAGATGTTTCAAGTTTTGCGTGAGCCTGCAATTGGCATTCTGACTGAGTTGAATGTTCATTTCTCTACCTTAAGACCCCTCCGACATCGTTTTAGAGAATTTGGCAGTACCTCCAACCGGCCTCGCAACTGCAGACCGCATGTAACTCTGCCAGGCCAGGAACCTCATCCGGCTTCTTCACCTGCGGGGTTTGGTGATGATGAAACAGTGGGTTTGCACAACCAAAGGATTTCTGCACAAACTGTCAGAAACTGTCTCAGGGAAGGTCATCTGCGTGCTCGTCGTCCTCACCAGGGTCTCGACCTGACTGCAGTTTGGCGTCGTAACCGACTTCAGTGCTCACCTCTGATGGCACCTGGCTGGAGAAGAGCGGTCTTCACAGATAAATTGATTATTTAAATTGACTGATTTCCTTGTCAATTGTAACTCCAAAAATCTTTCAAATTGTTGCGTTCAGTTGTATATTAGACACTGACATTGCTCGTCCTAATATTTATATTTCTTAATTCCATTTTTCTATTTTTTTAGATTTGCATGTATTGTTATGCGTTGTTGGGTATTACTCTGCTGCGTGAGCCTGGGAACACAAGCATTTAGTTAGATACTGTTGGAGCTGGGAACACAAGCATTTAGTTAGATACTGTTGGAGCTGGGAACACAAGCATTTAGTTAGATACTACTGCACTGTTGGAGCTGGGAACACAAGCATTTAGTTAGATACTACTGCACTGTTGGAGCTAGGAACACAAGCATTTAGTTAGATACTACTGCACTGTTGGAGCTGGGAACACAAGCATTTAGTTAGATACTACTGCACTGTTGGAGCCAGGAACACAAGCATTTAGTTAGATACTACTGCACTGTTGGAGCTAGGAACACAAGCATTTAGTTAGATATTACTGCACTGTTGGAGCCAGGAACACAAGCATTTAGTTAGATACTGTTGGAGCTGGGAACACAAGCATTTAGTTAGATACTGTTGGAGCTGGGAACACAAGCATTTAGTTAGATACTGTTGGAGCTGGGAACACAAGCATTTAGTTAGATACTGTTGGAGCTAGGAACACAAGCATTTAGTTAGATACTGTTGGAGCTGCATTTAGTTAGATACTGTTGGAGCTAGGAACACAAGCATTTAGTTAGATACTGTTGGAGCTAGGAACACAAGCATTTAGTTAGATACTGTTGGAGCTAGGAACACAAGCATTTAGTTAGATACTACTGCACTGTTGGAGCTAGGAACACAAGCATTTAGTTAGATACTACTGTACTGTTGGAGCTAGGAACACAAGCATTTAGTTAGATACTACTGCACTGTTGGAGCCAGGAACACAAGCATTTAGTTAGATACTACTGCACTGTTGGAGCTAGGAACACAAGCATTTAGTTAGATACTACTGTACTGTTGGAGCTAGGAACACAAGCATTTAGTTAGATACTACTGTACTGTTGGAGCCAGGAACACAAGCATTTAGTTAGATACTACTGCACTGTTGGAGCCAGGAACACAAGCATTTAGTTAGAACTGGGAACACAACATTTAGTTAGATACTACTGCACTGTTGGAGCTAGGAACACAAGCATTTAGTTAGATACTACTGTACTGTTGGAGCCAGGAACACAAGCATTTAGTTAGATACTACTGCACTGTTGGAGCCAGGAACACAAGCATTTAGTTAGATACTACTGCACTGTTGGAGCTAGGAACACAAGCATTTAGTTAGATACTACTGCACTGTTGGAGCTGGGAACACAAGCATTTAGTTAGATACTACTGCACTGTTGGAGCTAGGAACACAAGCATTTAGTTAGATACTACTGCACTGTTGGAGCTAGGAACACAAGCATTTAGTTAGATACTACTGTACTGTTGGAGCTAGGAACACAAGCATTTAGTTAGATACTACTGCACTGTTGGAGCCAGGAACACAAGCATTTAGTTAGATACTACTGCACTGTTGGAGCTAGGAACACAAGCATTTAGTTAGATACTACTGCACTGTTGGAGCCAGGAACACAAGCATTTAGTTAGATACTACTGCACTGTTGGAGCTGGGAACACAAGCATTTAGTTAGATACTACTACTGTTGGAGCTGGGAACACAAGCATTTAGTTAGATACTATGCACTGTTGGAGCTGGGAACACAAGCATTTAGTTAGATACTACTGCAGAGGAACACAAGCATTTAGTTAGATACTACTGCACTGTTGGAGCTAGGAACACAAGCATTTAGTTAGATACTACTGCACTGTTGGAGCTGGGAACACAAGCATTTAGTTAGATACTGTTGGACTGCACTGTTGGAGCCAGGAACACAAGCATTTAGTTAGATACTACTGCACTGTTGGAGCTAGGAACACAAGCATTTAGTTAGATACTACTGCACTGTTGGAGCTGGGAACACAAGCATTTAGTTAGATACTGTTGGAGCCAGGAACACAAGCATTTAGTTAGATACTACTGCACTGTTGGAGCTAGGAACACAAGCATTTAGTTAGATACTACTGCACTGTTGGAGCCAGGAACACAAGCATTTAGTTAGATACTACTGCACTGTTGGAGCCAGGAACACAAGCATTTAGTTAGATACTACTGCACTGTTGGAGCTAGGAACACAAGCATTTAGTTAGGATACTACTGCACTGTTGGAGCCAGGAACACAAGCATTTAGTTAGATACTACTGCACTGTTGGAGCTGGGAACACAAGCATTTAGTTAGATACTACTGTACTGTTGGAGCTAGGAACACAAGCATTTAGTTAGATACTACTGCACTGTTGGAGCCAGGAACACAAGCATTTAGTTAGATACTACTGCACTGTTGGAGCTGGGAACACAAGCATTTAGTTAGATACTACTGCACTGTTGGAGCTAGGAACACAAGCATTTAGTTAGATACTGTTGGAGCTGAACACAAGCATTTAGTTAGTTGGAACACAAAGCATTTAGTTAGATACTGGAACACAAGCATTTAGTTAGATACTACTGCACTGTTGGAGCTGGGAACACAAGCATTTAGTTAGATACTGTTGGAGCTGGGAACACAAGCATTTAGTTAGATACTGTTGGAGCTGGGAACACAAGCATTTAGTTAGATACTACTGCACTGTTGGAGCTGGGAACACAAGCATTTAGTTAGATACTGTTGGAGCTGGGAACACAAGCATTTAGTTAGATACTACTGCACTGTTGGAGCTAGGAACACAAGCATTTAGTTAGATACTACTGGGAACACAAGCATTTAGTTAGATACTACTGAACACACTGTTGGAGCTGGGAACACAAGCATTTAGTTAGATACTACTGCACTGTTGGAGCCAGGAACACAAGCATTTAGTTAGATACTACTGCACTGTTGGAGCCAGGAACACAAGCATTTAGTTAGATACTACTGCACTGTTGGAGCTAGGAACACAAGCATTTAGTTAGATACTACTGCACTGTTGGAGCTAGGAACACAAGCATTTAGTTAGATACTACTGCACTGTTGGAGCTGGGAACACAAGCATTTAGTTAGATACTACTGCACTGTTGGAGCCAGGAACACAAGCATTTAGTTAGATACTACTGCACTGTTGGAGCTGGGAACACAAGCATTTAGTTAGATACTACTGCACTGTTGGAACTGGGAACACAAGCATTTAGTTAGATACTACTGCACTGTTGGAGCTGGAACACAAGCATTTAGTTAGATACTGTTGGAGCTTGCCTCTTGAACACAAGCATTTAGTTAGATACTGTTGGAGCTAGGAACACAAAGCATTTAGCACTATTTAGATACTGTTGGAGCTAGGAACACAAGCATTTAGTTAGATACTACTGCACTGTTGGAGCTAGGAACACAAGCATTTAGTTAGATACTCTTACTGTTGGAGCTAGGAACACAAGCATTTAGTTAGATACTGTTGGAGCTGGAGAACACAAGCATTTAGTTAGATACTGTTGGAGCTAGGAACACAAAGCATTTAGTTAGATACTGTTGGAGCTAGGGAACACAAGCATTTAGTTAGATACTGTTGGAGCTGGGAACACAAGCATTTAGTTAGATACTGTTGGAGCTGGGAACAGCCCATTTAGTTAGATACTTTAGTTAGATACTGTTGGAGCTGGGAACACAAGCATTTAGTTAGATACTGTTGGAGCTAGGAACACAAGCATTTAGTTAGATACTGTTGGAGCTAGGAACACAAAGCATTTAGTTAGATACTGTTGGAGCTGGGAACACAAGCATTTAGTTAAGAGCTAGGGAACACAAGCATTTAGTTAGATACTGTTGGAGCTGGGAACACAAGCATTTAGTTAGATACTGTTGGAGCTAGGAACACAAGCATTTAGTTAGATACTGTTGGAGCTAGGAACACAAGCATTTAGTTAGATACTGTTGGAGCTAGGAACACAAAGCATTTAGTTAGATACTGTTGGAGCTAGGAACACAAAGCATTTAGTTAGATACTGTTGGAGCTAGGAACACAAAGCATTTAGTTAGATACTGTTGGAGCTAGGAACACAAGCATTTAGTTAGATACTGTTGGAGCTAGGAACACAAGCATTTAGTTAGATACTGTTGGAGCTAGGAACACAAAGCATTTAGTTAGATACTGTTGGAGCCGGGAACACAAGCATTTAGTTAGATACTGTTGGAGCTGGGAACACAAGCATTTAGTTAGATACTGTTGGAGCTAGGAACACAAGCATTTAGTTAGATACTGTTGGAGCTAGGAACACAAGCATTTCTCTACACCCGCAATAACATCTGCTAAATATGAGCATGTGACCAATAAAGTTTAATTTGATTTGGATGGTCATTTAAAAAAAATATAAAAATAAAAAGTTTATCCTATTACACCTTTTCTACTACATGGGAACTGTGACGTATGAACAACAACAACAACTCTAAAAAGACCTGTGGTCCGTGAGAACTCCTCTGTACATGTGTCCCAAATGGCACCCTATTTACTGGGTGGTGTGTCTCTCTTCTGTCCTACATTTTGTATTTTTAATCCCAGTCCCCGTCTGCGCAGGAGTCCTTTTGCCTCTTGATAGACCGTCATTGTAAATAAGAATTTTGTTCTTTTAATTTACTTTTTAACGTAAACAATTCCCACCACGTCTGTGTCTGAGTCGCAAATGGAACCCTATTCCCTATATAGTGCACTACTTTAGACCAGGGTCCATAGAAGTAGCATTTGGGACTCAATCCTTGTTATGTTTTTCTGCACATCTCAATAATGCATGCTGAAAATGGTCCTCTTTTTAAAAATTAAAAATATATATTTTTAATTTGAATGTTTCTGCTTCCCTGTGATGTTATTTGCTGCATCTCTTAAGATGGCAGAGAGATCAACAGCCCATCTTAAGATGGCAGAGAGATCAACAGCCCATCTCTTAAGATGGCAGAGAGATCAACAGCCCATCTCTTAAGATGAGACTGGCAGAGAGATCAACAGCCCATCTCTTAAGATAGCAGAGAGATCAACAGCCCATCTCTTAAGATGGCAGAGAGGATCAACAGCCCATCTCTTAAGATGGCAGAGAGATCAACAGCCCATCTCTTAAGATGGCAGAGAGATCAACAGCCCATCTCTTAAGATGGCAGAGAGATCAACAGCCCATCTCTTAAGATGGCAGAGAGATCAACAGCTCATCTCTTAAGATGGCAGAGAGATCAACAGCCCATCTCTTAAGATGGCAGAGAGATCAACAGCTCATCTCTTAAGATGGCAGAGAGATCAACAGCCCATCTCTTAAGATGGCAGAGAGATCAACAGCCCATCTCTTAAGATGGCAGAGAGATCAACAGCCCATCTCTTAAGATGGCAGAGAGATCAACAGCCCATCTCTTAAGATGGCAGAGAGATCAACAGCCCATCTCTTAAGATGGCATCTCTTAAGATGGCAGAGATATCAACAGCCCTGGTCTGTCTTAAGATGGCAGAGAGATCAACAGCCCATCTCTCTAAGATGGCAGAGAGATCACTCAGCCCATCTCTCTAAGATGCAGAGAGATCAACAGACTCATCTCTAAGATGGCAGAGAGATCAACAGCCCATCTCTCTAAGATGGCAGAGAGATCAACAGCTCATCTCTTAAGATGGCAGAGAGATCAACAGCCCATCTCTAAGATGGCAGAGAGATCAACAGCCCATCTCTTAAGATGGCAGAGAGACAACAGCCCATCTCTTAAGATGAGACAGAGAGATCAACAGACCATCTCTCTAAGATAGCAGAGAGATCAACAGCTCTTAAGATGGCAGAGAGATCAACAGCTCTAAGATGGCAGAGAGATCAACAGCTCTAAGATGGCAGAGAGATCAACAGCCCATCTCAGGCAGCAGATGAGACAGAGAGATCAGACAGCCCATCTCTGTTAAGATGAGACAGAGAGATCAACAGCCCATCTCTTAAGATGAGACAGAGAGATCAACAGCCCATCTGTCTAAGATGGCAGAGAGATCAACAGCTCATCTCTAGCAGCTGTAGGAGCAATACATATACAGTCAGTCAGTGGTTGTCAAGAGGAAGGAATGGGACAACTGATCTGCAGCAGGCCCCTTTCTGTTCTGGGACAATCTGGGAAGGTCTGTCTATAGAATGAGACAACAGACTCTCACTGCCACAAGGAGGAACAGATCTTCCTCCAGAGAGTAGAGAAGTGCTTTCTTTAGCTGGTTCCTGTAGTAGACTAAGAGGAGACAACAGACTGGTCTGTTATATATTCTATATTATATAGATATTAGGCTATGAAGGAGAACAGACTGGTTTTCAGCCTCCAGAGAGTGCCAGTCTGGGACCAGGCAGAGAATGATACGAAAGAACTCCAGGCCACTCCATCATCTGCTAGCACCAGGCTTGATAGGGACAGACAGATCTGGCACCAGAACACAGACAGATCTGAGACCAGGCTATAGAATGAGACAACAGATCTGAGACCAGGCTATAGAATGAGACAACAGATCTGAGACCAGGCTATAGAATGAGACAACAGATCTGAGACCAGGCTATAGAATGAGACAACAGATCTGGGACCAGGCTATAGAATGAGACAACAGATCTGA
>NC_088407.1:86762627-86772627 GCF_034236695.1 Oncorhynchus nerka
AGTCTTCAGTACAGTCAGATCTGAGAGGTTTACTGTGCTACTCTTTAATAATGTAGTCTTCAGTACAGTCAGATCTGAGAGGTTTACTGTGCTACTCTTTAATAATGTAGCCTTCAGTACAGTCAGATCTGAGAGGTTTACTGTGCTACTCTTTAATAATGTAGTCTTCAGTACAGTCAGATCTGAGAGGTTTACTGTACTACTCTTTAATAATGTAGTCTTCAGTACAGTCAGATCTGAGAGGTTTACTGTAATAGGAAAGGGAAAGGTGAGATACCTAGTCAGTTGTACAACTGAAATGTGTCTTTCACATTGAACCCCCAACCCCTCTGAATCAGAGAGGTGCGGGACGCTGCCTTAATCGACATCCGTACCTCTCCGTCCTACATCGCATCTGACAAATATCTTTGGGATGACTTGCGGATTGAATCGCTCTAGCAGCTATGTTTCCCTGGCAGTTATTTACCTGGCAGTTATCTATTTCTCATAGTTGGCATCATCAGAGAAAATCTGATGTAGGGCCCTATAAAATGCACGTTGCTGAGAACGCGGACGGAATTAAGAAATCCAGACATTAAAATGGAATTCAACAATATATTTTTTAAAAATGTATTGAATTTAGTAGGAAATGCATAAATATATCCAAGATTATCAGAAGACATGAACAAAATGCATCAGCTATTCGTCTTTTCATTCAACTTTCTGAAGAGGCAACATCACAGGAATGTCCGTCTGTGTGTTTGTCTACCGCTTTGTGTAGCTGTTAGCCATGATGCTAATGTAATGAAATCAGTCAATGAAATGTTAACTACAAAATAGCCTTTGCCTACCTGGCGGAATGATATCATGATTTTTTTTTGCATCAATCCGGTGGCCATTTTGTTTTGCAATCACATGAACGCTACAGAAACATCGTTAACCAGACAACGGTCTCTGGCTGGTGTGCAGTTGAATACACCCAAGAATAAATAAATACATATTTTTCCCAAACCTCAAGGGTGGTCTCCTGTTTTAATTTTTAAAGCATTGTTGTGGACTTGGAACATTCAATTTTGTTTTTGTTTTTCAAAAATTGTGATTTTGAGAGCGAAAACCTGGAAAAACTAAACGGAGAAAACAGAATTTGGGAAGATAATTATTTTTTATTTTTTTATACTGCCCTAATATTGTTCTTGGTCTTTTGTGTCTACGTCATGTTCTGCCAACTATTTAGCTGTGTATATTGTAAACTCTGGGGTTATTCCCTAGGAACCAAACAGAGGCAAACAGACTGAAACGGAGAAGGACCTACCTGAACTTTTCAAATAAGACACGCTGGTTTTCATTGCAACACGTTTTGCACTAATGAATACACCCCTAGTCTGTTTTACTGCGCCTAATTGTCCCCTGTGCGCCTAACTGTCCCCTGTGCGCCTAACTGTCCCCTGTGCGCCTAACTGTCCCCTGTGCGCCTAACTGTCCCCTGTGCGCCTAACTGTCCCCTGTGCGCCTAACTGTCCCCTGTGCGCTAACTGTCCCCTGTGCTCCCTAACTTCCCCTGTGTCCCTGTCCCTGTGCTCCTAACTGTCCCCTGTGCTCCTAACTGTCCCCTGTGCTCCTAACTGTCCCCTGTGCGCCTAACTGTCCCCTGTGCGCCTAACTGTCCCCTGTGCGCCTAACTGTCCCCTGTGCGCCTAACTGTCCCCTGTGCGCCTAACTGTCCCCTGTGCGCCTAACTGTCCCCTGTGCGCCTAACTGTCCCCTGTGCTCCTAACTGTCCCCTGTGCTCCTAACTGTCCCCTGTGCTCCTAACTGTCCCCTGTGCTCCTAACTGTCCCCTGTGCTCCTAACTGTCCCCTGTGCTCCTAACTGTCCCCTGTGCTCCTAACTGTCCCCTGTGCTCCTAACTGTCCCATGTGCTCCTAACTTAACTGTCCCCTGTGCTCCTAACTTAACTGTCCCCTGTGCTCCTAACTTAACTGTCCCCTGTGCGCCTAACTTAACTGTCCCCTGTGCGCCTAACTTAACTGTCCCCTGTGCGCCTAACGGTCCCCTGTGCCCCTAACGGTCCCCTGTGCCCCTAACTGTCCCCTCTGTCCCTAACGATCCCCTGTGCCCCTAACGGTCCCCTGTGCCCCTAACGGTCCCCTGTGCCCCTAACGGTCCCCCCCCTGTGCCCCTAACGGTCCCCTGTGCCCCTAACTGTCTTGTCCCTCCCTGGATCAGCCGCGACAAGCTGTGGATCTGTATGGAGTACTGTGGGGGAGGATCTCTACAGGACATATATCATGGTGTGTTACTGTCTCCTGTCTCCTCTGTCTCCTCTCTCTCTGTCTCCTCTCTCTCTGTCTCCTCTCTCCTCTCTCTCTCTCTGTCTCCTCTCTCTCTCTGTCTCCTCTCTCTCCTCTCTGTCTCTCTCTCTCTCTGTCTCCTCTCTGTCTCCTCTCTCTCTCTCTCCTCTCTCCGTCTCCTCTCTCTCTTTCTCCTCTCTCTGTCTCCTCTGTCTCTGTCTCCTCTCTCTCTGTCTCCTCTGTCTCTCTCCTCTCCTCTCTGTCTCCTCTCTCTCTGTCTCCTCTCTCTCTCTGTCTCCTCTCTGTCTCCTCTCTGTGTCCTCTCTCTCTCTTTCTCCTCTCTCTCTGTCTCCTCTCCTCTCTGTGTCTCTCTCTGTCTCTCTCTCTGTCTCCTCTCTCTCTGTCTCCTCTCTCTCTGTCTCCTGTCTCCTCTGTCTCCTCTCTCTCTGTCTCCTCTCTCTCTGTCTCCTCTGTCTCTCTCTCTGTCTCCTCTCTCTCTCTGTCTCCTCTCTGTCTCCTCTCTGTGTCCTCTCTCTCTCTTTCTCTCTCTCTCTGTCTCCTCTCTCTCTGTCTCCTCTCTCTCTGTCTCCTCTCTCTCTGTCTCCTCTCTCTCTGTCTCCTCTCTCTGTCTCCTCTCTCTCTGTCTCCTCTCTCTCTGTCTCTCTCTGTCTCCTCTCTCTCTCTCTCTCCTCTCTCCGTCTCCTCTCTCTCTTCTCTCTCTCTCTGTCTCCTCTGTCTCTGTCTCCTCTCTCTCTGTCTCCTCTGTCTCTCTCCTCTCTTCTCTCCTGTCTCCTCTCTCTCTCTCTGTCTCCTCTGTCTCTCTCTGTCTCTCTCTCTCCTCTCTCTCTCTCTCTCTCTCTCCTCTCTCTCTGTCTCTCTCTCTCTCTGTCTCTCTCTCTGTCTCCCTCTCTCTCTGTCTCCTGTCTCCTCTGTCTCTCTGTCTCCTCTCTCTCTCTGTCTCTCTCTGTCTCTCTCTCTCTGTCTCCTCTCTCTCTGTCTCTCTCTGTCTCCTCTCTCTCTGTCTCTCTCTCTGTCTCCTCTCTCTCTCTCTCTTTCTCTCTCTCTGTCTCCTCTCTCTCTGTCTCTCTCTCTCTGTCTCCTCTGTCTCTCTCCTCTCTCTCTCTCTCTCTCTCTCCTCTCTCTCTGTCTCCTCTCTCTGTCTCCTCTCTCTCTCTCTCCTCTCTGTCTCCTCTCTGTCTCCTCTCTCTCTCTCTCTGTCTCCTCTCCTCTGTCTCTCTGTCTCCTCTCTCTCTGTCTCCTCTCTCTCTGTCTCCCTCTCTCTGTCTCCTCTCTCTGTGTCTCTCTGTCTCCTCTCTGTCTCCTCTCTCTCTGTCTCTCTCTGTCTCCTCTCTCTCTGTCTCCTCTCTCTCTCTCTCTCTCTCTCTCTCTCTGTCTCTCTCTCTCTCTCTCTCTCTCTCTCTCTCTCTCCTCTCTCTCTGTCTCCTCTCTCTCTCTCCTCTGTCTCCTCTCTCTCTGTCTCCTCTCTCTCTCCTCTCTCTCTGTCTCTCTCTCTCTCTCTCTCTCTGTCTCCTCTCTCTCTCCTCTCTCTCTCTGTCTCCTCTCTCCTCTCTCTCCTCTCTCTCTGTCTCCCTCTGTCTCCTCTCTCTCTGTCTCCTCTCTCTCTGTCTCCTCTCTCTCTGTCTCCGTCTCTTCTCTCTCGCATATCATCACAGTTATACCGTCAAATTATATGCTGATTTATTACTTATAAATTCTGGTTTATTTATTTATGATTTAAATGTTTCATCTCTCCCCGTATGGTATGATCACACTGTTACAGTGTAGAGGTGGCAGGTAGCCTAGTGGTTAGAGTGTAGAGGCGGCAGGTAGCCTAGTGGTTAGAGCGTAGAGGCGGCAGGTAGCCTAGTGGCTAGAGCGTAGAGGCGGCAGGGTAGCCTAGTGGCTAGAGCGTAGAGGCGGCAGGGTAGCCTAGTGGCTAGAGCGTAGAGGCGGCAGGGTAGCCTAGTGGCTAGAGCGTGGAGGCGGCAGGGTAGCCTAGTGGCTAGAGCGTGGAGGCGGCAGGGTAGCCTAGTGGCTAGAGCGTGGAGGCGGCAGGGTAGCCTAGTGGCTAGAGCGTGGAGGCGGCAGGGTAGCCTAGTGGCTAGAGCGTGGAGGCGGCAGGGTAGCCTAGTGGCTAGAGCGTGGAGGCGGCAGGGTAGCCTAGTGGCTAGAGCGTGGAGGCGGCAGGGTAGCCTAGTGGCTAGAGCGTGGAGGCGGCAGGGCAGCCCAGTGGCTAGAGCGTGGAGCGGCAGGGTAGCCAGTGGCTGGAGGCGGCAGGGTAGCCTAGTGGCTAGAGCGTAGGAGGCGGCAGGGTAGCCTAGTGGCTAGAGCGTAGGAGGCGGCAGGGTAGCCTAGTGGCTAGAGCGTAGGAGGCGGCAGGGTAGCCTAGTGGCTAGAGCGTAGGAGGCGGCAGGGTAGCCTAGTGGCTAGAGCGTAGGGGTCGGCAGGGTAGCCTAGTGGCTAGAGCGTAGGGGTCGGCAGGGTAGCCTAGTGGCTAGAGCGTAGGGGTCGGCAGGGTAGCCTAGTGGCTAGAGCGTAGGGGTCGGCAGGGTAGCCTGAGTGGCTAGAGCGTAGGGTCGGCAGGGTAGCCTAGTGGCTAGAGCGTAGGGGTCGGCAGGGTAGCCCAGTGGCTAGAGCGTAGGGGTCGGCAGGGTAGCCAGTGGCTAGAGCGTAGGGGTCGGCAGGGTAGCCCAGTGGCCAGAGCGTAGGGGTCGGGGCAGGGCAGCCTAGTGGCTAGAGCGTAGGGGTCGGCAGGGTAGCCTAGTGGCTAGAGCGTAGGGGTCGGCAGGGTAGCCTAGTGGCTAGAGCGTAGGGGTCGGCAGGGTAGCCTAGTGGCTAGAGCGTAGGGGTCGGCAGGGTAGCCTAGTGGCTAGAGCGTAGGGGTCGGCAGGGTAGCCTAGTGGCTAGAGCGTAGGAGGTGGCAGGGTAGCCTAGTGGTCAGAGATTACAGATTACAGACATAATCCTATTTTACCCTTATTATATATATATATATTAAACTATACAAATGGCCTTTAGGGCGGCATAACCATCATGTTTGTCTGTTTTTAATTTGTCAGTGACGGGTCCCCTATCAGAGCTGCAGATAGCCTACGTCTGCAGAGAGACCATACAGGTAATTACACTTAGGTACAGGTTTCCTTGACACAGATTCTGCCTACTCCTGGGGCATTCCCGGAGCAGGAGTACTGATTTTAGGACCAGAGTTGTACCTTTCACGTCACAGTGAATGAGGTTACATGCATAGGCAGGCCCTGATCCTAGATCAGCAATCCTAGTCAGAGACGATTGATACGTACAACAAGATATATAACTTTCGTTGTACAGAAATACAGCTGGTATGTTGCAGTTTGCATCGTATGATACATTTCTGTATTTTCAAAGTTCAATATCTTGAAAACATGATTGCTGACATGCAACAAAAATTGGGATTATATCAACAATGGACTAATGTCCTTAAAGTTCAGAGCTGTGTTGGAGTACCCATACTGTATACTACATACTATTAGTTAATTTTAGTATACTGTAAACGAAAAGTATCCTTTCAGTTGAGCGTACTAGTGCTTCCTGTCTAACCGGAAATTGATGCTGTTGCTATGCAACCTCTTGCTAGCTTGTTAGCATAGCTAACAAATTACTAGCTAGACATCTTACGACTTCATCAACAATGTATATTGAGAACGCACAACGACTATACCATTTAGCTAACTAAGAATGCCATGAATGATCCAAGTCAATACACATTGGGTAGTTAAATAGCAGATAGTTAATATACTGGCAAGGTCACTGTGTTAGTAGCCAACTAACGTTAGTTAAGTAGCTAGCTAAAGTTAGTTAAGTAGCCAGCTGACGTTAGTTAAGTAGCCAGCTGACGTTAGTTAAGTAGCCAGCTAACGTTAGTTAAGTAGCCAGCTAACGTTAGTTAAGTAGCCAGCTAACGTTAGTTATGTAGCCAGCTAACGTTAGTTATGTAGCCAGCTAACGTTAGTTATGTAGCCAGCTAATTGGGCTAACCATTATGGGCTAACCACTGGGATAACATGACTCTCTCTGTCTTTGTGTTCACAGGGTTTGGGATAACATGGCTCTCTCTGTCTTTGTGTTCACAGGGTTTGGGATAACATGGCTCTCTCTGTCTTTGTGTTCACAGGGTTTGGGATAACATGGCTCTCTCTGTCTTTGTGTTCACAGGGTCTGGGATAACATGACTCTCTCTGTCTTTGTGTTCACAGGGTTTGGGATAACATGGCTCTCTCTGTCTTTGTGTTTTGTAACATGGCTCTCTCTGTCTTTGTGTTCACAGGGTTTGGGATAACATGGCTCTCTCTGTCTTTGTGTTCACAGGGTTTGGGATAACATGGCTCTCTCTGTCTTTGTGTTCACAGGGTCTGGGATAACATGGCTCTGTCTTTGTGTTCACAGGGTTTGGGATAACATGGCTCTCTCTGTCTTTGTGTTCACAGGGTCTGGGATAACATGGCTCTCTCTGTCTTTGTGTTCACAGGGTCTGGGATAACATGACTCTCTCTGTCTTTGTGTTCACAGGGTCTGGGATAACATGGCTCTGTCTGTCTTTGTGTTCACAGGGTTTGGGATAACATGGCTCTGTCTGTCTTTGTGTTCACAGGGTCTGGGATAACATGGCTCTCTCTGTCTTTGTGTTCACAGGGTTTGGGATAACATGGCTCTCTCTGTCTTTGTGTTCACAGGGTTTGGGATAACATGGCTCTGTCTGTCTTTGTGTTCACAGGGTTTGGGATAACATGGCTCTGTCTGTCTTTGTGTTCACAGGGTCTGGGATAACATGGCTCTCTCTGTCTTTGTGTTCACAGGGTTTGGGATAACATGGCTCTCTCTGTCTTTGTGTTCACAGGGTTTGGGATAACATGACTCTCTCTGTCTTTGTGTTCACAGGGTTTGGGATAACATGGCTCTCTCTGTCTTTGTGTTCACAGGGTTTGGGATAACATGGCTCTCTCTGTCTTTGTGTTCACAGGGTTTGGGATAACATGGCTCTCTGTCTTTGTGTTCACAGGGTCTGGGATAACATGGGAATCTAGGATAGGATGTAAAAGACTTAGATGCACTATTGTAAAGTGGCTGTTCCACTGGATGACATAAGGTGAACGCACCGATTTGTAAGTCGCTCTGGATAAGAGCGTCTGCTAAATCTTAAATGTAAATGTTTGTGTTCACAGGGTTTGGGATAACATGGCTCTCTCTGTCTTTGTGTTCACAGGGTCTGGGATAACATGGCTCTCTCTGTCTTTGTGTTCACAAGGTTTGGGATAACATGGCTCTCTCTGTCTTTGTGTTCACAGGGTCTGGGATAACATGGCTCTCTCTGTCTTTGTGTTCACAGGGTTTGGGATAACATGGCTCTCTCTGTCTTTGTGTTCACAGGATTTGGGATAACACTCTCTGTAAAGGGTGTTGGGATAACATGGCTCTGTCTGTCTTTGTGTTCACAGGGTCTGGGATAACATGGCTCTCTCTGTCTTTGTGTTCACAGGGTTTGGGATAACATGGCTCTCTCTGTCTTTGTGTTCACAGGGTTTGGGATAACATGGCTCTCTCTGTCTTTGTGTTCACAGGGTTTGGGATAACATGGCTCTCTCTGTCTTTGTGTTCACAGGGTTTGGGATAACATGGCTCTCTCTGTCTTTGTGTTCACAGGGTTTGGGATAACATGGCTCTCTCTGTCTTTGTGTTCACAGGGTTTGGGATAACATGGCTCTCTCTGTCTTTGTGTTCACAGGGTCTGGGATAACATGGCTCTCTCTGTCTTTGTGTTCACAGGGTTTGGGATAACATGGCTCTCTCTGTCTTTGTGTTCACAGGGTTTGGGATAACATGGCTCTCTCTGTCTTTGTGTTCACAGGGTCTGGGATAACATAGCTCTCTCTGTCTTTGTGTTCACAGGGTTTGGGATATCTACACTCCAAGGGGAAAATGCACCGTGACATCAAGGTATAAAGCCCCTATGTGGAGGACATAATGATGTCATAATACCCAGAAAACCTAGCAGTCAACCAGTGAAATAAATGGTTCCAATCGTTTTCCCCCATAAGGGACTTTAATAAAAACACTTTTAAAAATAAATAAATAAGGGCTGTGTTTAGTGTAGGCTTACTCTGGCGTGACGCTTTGACAGCTGTGGAAATCTCTCTAGGACAAGGTGACTTTTTATCAATATATTCATCTCCATTTATTCTTAGATTAAAAAAAATAAAAAATGCTAATTAGCATCAAAGTAGACATCATGAAAAACTACAAATCCCGGCATGCTCCTACAACGTCATCTCTAGCTGACACCGTTGCTAACAGGTATTGTGTCAATTAGATAGTTAATCCAGAGATTCTTACCTTTGCCTCGATTCGGCAGTCTCTCATCCAGACCATCATGGCATTTGTAGTTCTTTATGATAGCCACATTAGCAACTAATTAGCATTTCATTTTGGGGGAGGGTAAATACATTGATAAAAGTCACCTTGCCCTAGAGAGATTTACACGGTTGTCAGAACGAGAGTAAGCCTCCACGAAACACAAACCCTCATATGCAGCCTTTCTAAAAACCCTACGGAAAAAAATGAATGGTGGGAAAAAAAACAATTGCAACCATTTCCTTGTTTGACCACTAGGTTTTATGGGTATTATGACTCATACTGTGGTACTCTATAGTACCATACACACACTCTCGCTCTCTCCTTTTACACCGTCTCACTGCATGAACCCTTGCAACAAAGAAACTGTTGTTTTTGTTTTGTTTTTGGGGGGGGGGGTATACCACCTAATTGAAAGATCGTGTCATCACACTTTTTTTTTCTTTCAATTGTACAATTTTTTTTTTCATACTTTTCATAATTATTTATGAAGTCTATCCATTTTCTTTCTTTTTTCCCCGCAAATATATGGTTCTTCATCTATATGATTCATAGGCTAAATGCTGATGGGGCTGTCAGAGAGGCTAAATGCTGATGGGGCTGTCAGAGAGGCTAAATGCTGATGGGGCTGTCAGAGGCTAAATGCTGATGGGGCTGTCAGAGAGGCTAAATGCTGATGGGACTGTCAGAGAGGCTAAATGCTGTCAGAGAGGCTAAATGCTGTCAGAGAGGCTAAATGCTGTCAGAGAGGCTAAATGCTGTCAGAGAGGCTAAATGCTGTCAGAGAGGCTAAATGCCGACGGGGCTGTCGGAGAGGCTCAATGCTGACTGGGCTGTCGGATAGGCTAAATGCTGACGGGGCTGTCAGAGAGGCTAAATGCCGACGGGGCTGTCAGAGAGGCTAAATGCCGACGGGGCTGTCAGAGAGGCTAAATGCCGACGGGGCTGTCAGAGAGGATAAATGCCGACGGGGCTGTCAGAGAGGATAAATGCCGACGGGGCTGTCAGAGAGGCTAAATGCCGACGGGGCTGTCAGAGAGGCTAAATGCCGACGGGGCTGTCAGAGAGGCTAAATGCTGTTGGAGAGGATAAATGCCGACGGGGCTGTCAGAGAGGCTAAATGCCGACGGGGCTGTCAGAGAGGCTAAATGCCGACGGGGCTGTCAGAGAGGCTAAATGCTGTTGGAGAGGCTAAATGCCGACGGGGCTGCCGGAGAGGTTCAATGTAAAACACAGGCAACAATATTACCCCTGCACTTTGTTTGTGTTGACGCAGGAGGAGAGGCTGGATGGCTTGCTGGGGGTGTGTAGTGTACCGCGGATGCACGTGACTGAACCCAGTTCAA
>NC_088407.1:86777627-86941140 GCF_034236695.1 Oncorhynchus nerka
AGTCTCACTATTGTTATTTTACTGCTGCTCTTTAGTTACGTTTATTTCTTATTCTTAACCATATTTTTTGTAAACTGCATTGTTGGTTTGGGGCTCGAAAAGTAAGCATTTCACTGTGAGGTCTACTACACCTGTTGTATTCAGCATTTCACTGTGAGGTCTACTACACCTGTTGTATTCAGCATTTCAATGTAAGGTCTACTACACCTGTTGTATTCAGCATTTCACTGTGAGGTCTACTACACCTGTTGTATTCAGCACTTCACTGTAAGGTCTACTACACCTGTTGTATTCAGCATTTCACTGTAAGGTCTACTACACCTGTTGTATTCAACATTTCACTGTGAGGTCTACTACACCTGTTGTATTCAGCATTTCACTGTGAGGACTACTACACCTGTTGTATTCAGCACTTCACTGTAAGGTCTACTACACCTGTTGTATTCAGCATTTCAATGTAAGGTCTACTACACCTGTTGTATTCAGCATTTCACTGTGAGGTCTACTACACCTGTTGTATTCAGCACTTCACTGTAAGGTCTACTACACCTGTTGTATTCAGCATTTCACTGTGAGGTCTACTACACCTGTTGTATTCAGCATTTCACTGTGAGGTCTACCTACACCTGTTGTATTCAGCATTTCACTGTGAGGTCTACTACACCTGTTGTATTCAGCATTTCACTGTGAGGTCTACTACACCTGTTGTATTCAGCATTTCACTGTGAGGTCTACTACACCTGTTGTATTCAGCATTTCACTGTGAGGTCTACCTACACCTGTTGTATTCAGCATTTCACTGTGAGGTCTACTACACCCGTTGTATTCAGCATTTCACTGTGAGGTCTACTACACCTGTTGTATTCAGCATTTCACTGTAAGGTCTACTACACCTGTTGTATTCAGCACTTCACTGTAAGGTTTACTACACCTGTTGTATTCAGCATTTCACTGTAAGGTCTACTGTTGTATTCAGCACCTGTTGTATTCAGCATTTCACTGTAAGGTCTACTACACCTGTTGTATTCAGCATTTCACTGTAAGGTCTACTACACCTGTTGTATTCAGCATTTCACTGTGAGGTCTACTACACCTGTTGTATTCAGCATTTCACTGTAAGGTCTACTACACCTGTTGTATTCAGCATTTCACTGTGAGGTCTACTACACCTGTTGTATTCAGCATTTCACTGTGAGGTCTACCTACACCTGTTGTATTCAGCATTTCATTTCACCTGTTGTATTCAGCATTTCACTGTGAGGTCTACTACACCTGTTGTATTCAGCATTTCACTGTGAGGTCTACTACACCTGTTGTATTCAGCATTTCACTGTGAGGTCTACTACACCTGTTGTATTCAGCATTTCACTGTGAGGTCTACTACACCTGTTGTATTCAGCATTTCACTGTGAGGTCTACTACACCTGTTGTATTCAGCATTTCACTGTGAGGTCTACTACACCTGTTGTATTCAGCATTTCACTGTGAGGTCTACTACACCTGTTGTATTCAGCATTTCACTGTGAGGTCTACTACACCTGTTGTATTCAGCATTTCACTGTGAGGCACCTGTTGTTTCACTTTGAGGTCTACTACACCTGTTGTATTCAGCATTTCACTGTGAGGTCTACTACACCTGTTGTTGTATTCAGCATTTCATTCTGCATTTCAGGTCTACTACACCTGTTGTATTCAGCATTTCACTGTGAGGTCTACTACACCTGTTGTATTCAGCATTTCACTGTGAGGTCTACTACACCTGTTGTATTCAGCATTTCACTGTGAAGTCTACAACACCTGTTGTATTCAGCATTTCACTGTGAGGTCTACTACACCTGTTGTATTCGGGGGCATGTGATTAATAAAATTTGATTTGATTTGTTTGTGTTATATAATCTGAATAGATCTTGTCACTTGTTGTTCCAGCTGATTTTGGAGTAGCAGCCAAAATAACAGCCACCATTGCCAAGAGGAAGTCCTTCATCGGGACTCCTTATTGGTGAGTATTTCTCTGAGACAGTCCTCTGTCCGGGACTCCTTACTGGTGAGTCTTTCCCTGAGACAGTCCTTCATCGGGACTCCTTACTGGTGAGTCTTTCTCTGAGAGTCCTCTGTCGGGACTCCTTACTGGTGAGTCTTTCTCTGAGACAGTCCTCTGTTGGGACTCCATACTGGTGAGTCTTTCCCTGAGACAGTCCTCTGTTGGGACTCCTTATTGGTGAGTCTTTCTCTGAGACAGTCCTTCATCGGGACTCCTTACTGGTGAGTCTTTCCCTGAGACAGTCCTCTGTCCAGACTCCTTACTGGTGAGTCTTTCCCTGAGACAGTCCTCTGTCCAGACTCCTTACTGGTGAGTCTTTCTCTGAGACAGTCCTCTGTCCAGACTCCTTACTGGTGAGTCTTTCTCTGAGACAGTCCTCTGTCCAGACTCCTTACTGGTGAGTCTTTCTCTGAGAGTCCTCTGTCGGGACTCCTTACTGGTGAGTCTTTCCCTGAGACAGTCCTCTGTCGGGACTCCTTACTGGTGAGTCTTTCTCTGAGACAGTCCTCTGTCCAGACTCCTTACTGGTGAGTCTTTCTCTGAGACAGTCCTCTGTTGGGACTCCATACTGGTGAGTCTTTCTCTGAGACAGTCCTCTGTCGGGACTCCATACTGGTGAGTCTTTCCCTGAGACAGTCCTCTGTCCAGACTCCTTACTGGTGAGTCTTTCTCTGAGACAGTCCTCTGTTGGGACTCCATACTGGTGAGTCTTTCTCTGAGACAGTCCTCTGTCCAGACTCCTTACTGGTGAGTCTTTCCCTGAGACAGTCCTCTGTCGGGACTCCTTACTGGTGAGTCTTTCTCTGAGACAGTCCTCTGTCCAGACTCCTTACTGGTGAGTCTTTCTCTGAGACAATCCTCTGTCCAGACTCCTTACTGGTGAGTCTTTCTCTGAGACAGTCCTCTGTCCAGACTCCTTACTGGTGAGTCTTTCTCTGAGACAGTCCTCTGTTGGGACTCCATACTGGTGAGTCTTTCTCTGAGACAGTCCTCTGTCGGGACTCCATACTGGTGAGTCTTTCTCTGAGACAGTCCTCTGTCCAGACTCCTTACTGGTGAGTCTTTCCCTGAGACAGTCCTCTGTCGGGACTCCTTACTGGTGAGTCTTTCTCTGAGACAGTCCTCTGTCCAGACTCCTTACTGGTGAGTCTTTCTCTGAGACAATCCTCTGTCCAGACTCCTTACTGGTGAGTCTTTCTCTGAGACAGTCCTCTGTCCAGACTCCTTACTGGTGAGTCTTTCTCTGAGACAGTCCTCTGTTGGGACTCCATACTGGTGAGTCTTTCTCTGAGACAGTCCTCTGTCGGGACTCCATACTGGTGAGTCTTTCCCTGAGACAGTCCTCTGTCCAGACTCCTTACTGGTGAGTCTTTCTCTGAGACAGTCCTCTGTTGGGACTCCATACTGGTGAGTCTTTCTCTGAGACAGTCCTCTGTCCAGACTCCTTACTGGTGAGTCTTTCCCTGAGACAGTCCTCTGTCGGGACTCCTTACTGGTGAGTCTTTCTCTGAGACAGTCCTCTGTCCAGACTCCTTACTGGTGAGTCTTTCTCTGAGACAATCCTCTGTCCAGACTCCTTACTGGTGAGTCTTTCTCTGAGACAGTCCTCTGTTGGGACTCCATACTGGTGAGTCTTTCTCTGAGACAGTCCTCTGTCGGGACTCCTTACTGGTGAGTCTTTCTCTGAGACAGTCCTCTGTCGGGACTCCTTACTGGTGAGTCTTTCTCTGAGACAGTCCTCTGTCGGGACTCCATACTGGTGAGTCTTTCCCTGAGACAGTCCTCTGTCCAGACTCCTTACTGGTGAGTCTTTCTCTGAGACAATCCTCTGTCCAGACTCCTTACTGGTGAGTCTTTCTCTGAGACAGTCCTCTGTTGGGACTCCATACTGGTGAGTCTTTCTCTGAGACAGTCCTCTGTCGGGACTCCTTACTGGTGAGTCTTTCTCTGAGACAGTCCTCTGTCGGGACTCCATACTGGTGAGTCTTTCCCTGAGACAGTCCTCTGTCGGGACTCCATACTGGTGAGTCTTTCCCTGAGACAGTCCTCTGTCCAGACTCCTTACTGGTGAGTCTTTCTCTGAGACAGTCCTCTGTCCAGACTCCTTACTGTCCTCCGTCCCAAATAGAAACCCTGTTCCTTTTTATAGTGCACTACTTTTGACCAGGCCCCATAGGACTGATAGGCCCCACAGGACTGATAGGCCCCACAGGACTGATAGGCCCCACAGGACTGATAGGTCCCACATGACTGATAGGCCCCACAGGACTGATAGGACTGATAGGGCCCATAGGACTGATAGGGCCCATAGGACTGATAGGGCCCATAGGACTGATAGGGCCCATAGGACTGATAGGCCCCATAGGACTGATAGGCCCCATAGGACTGATAGGACCCATAGGACTGATAGGACCCATGGGACTGATAGGCCCCATAGGACTGATAGGCCCCATAGGACTGATAGGCCCCATAGGACCCGTAGGACTGATAGGACCCGTAGGACCGATAGGACCCGTAGGACCGATAGGACCCGTAGGACCGATAGGACCCGTAGGACCGATAGGACCCGTAGGACCGATAGGGCCCGTAGGACCGATAGGGCCCGTATGACTGATAGGGCCCATAGGACTGATAGGGCCCATAGGACTGATAGGCCCCATAGGACTGATAGGCCCCATAGGACTGATAGGGCCCATAGGACTGATAGGCCCCATAGGACTGATAGGACCCATAGGACTGATAGGGCCCATAGGACTGATAGGGCCCATAGGACTGATAGGCCCCATAGGACTGATAGGCCCCATAGGACCCATAGGACTGATAGGCCCCATAGGACCCATAGGACTGATAGGACCCATAGGACTGATAGGACCCATAGGACTGATAGGGCCCATAGGACTGATAGGGCCCATAGGAATGATAGGGCCCATGGGACTGATAGGGCCCATATGACTGATAGGGCCCATAGGACTGATAGGGCCCATAGGACTGATAGGACTGATAGGGCCCATAGGACTGATAGGACCGATAGGGCCCATAGGACCGATAGGACTGGTAGGACCCATAGGACTGGTTGGACCCATAGGACTGGTTGGACTGATAGGACCGATAGGACCCGTAGGACTGATAGGACCTGTAGGACTGATAGGACCCGTAGGACTGATAGGGCCCGCAGGGCTGATAGGGCCCGTAGGGCTGATAGGACTGGTAGGACCCATAGGACCGATAGGGCTGATATGACCCATAGGACTGATAGGGCCCACAGGACTGATAGGGCCCACAGGACTGATAGGGCCCACAGGACTGATAGGACCCATAGGGCTGATAGGGTCCATAGGGCTGATAGGGCTGATGGGACTGATAGGGTCCATAGGACTTATAGGGCTGATAGGGTCCATAGGGCTGATAGGGCCCATAGGACTGATAGGGCTGATAGGGCCCATAGGGCTGATAGGACCGATAGGCCCCATAGGACCCATAGGACTGATAGGACCCATAGGACTGATAGGACCCATAGGACTGATAGGACCCATAGGACTGATAGGGCCCATAGGACTGATAGGACTGATAGGGCCCATAGGAATGATAGGGCCCATGGGACTGATAGGGCCCATGGGACTGATAGGGCCCATATGACTGATAGGGCCCATAGGACTGATAGGGCCCATAGGACTGATAGGACTGATAGGGCCCATAGGACTGATAGGACCGATAGGACTGGTAGGACCCATAGGACTGGTTGGACCCATAGGACTGGTTGGACCCATAGGACTGGTTGGACCCATAGGACTGATAGGACCGATAGGACCCGTAGGACTGATAGGACCCGTAGGACTGATAGGGCCCGTAGGACTGATAGGGCCCGCAGGGCTGATAGGGCCCGTAGGGCTGATAGGACTGGTAGGACCCATAGGACCGATAGGGCTGATATGACCCACAGGACTGATAGGGCCCACAGGACTGATAGGGCCCACAGGACTGATAGGGCCCATAGGACTGATAGGGTCCATAGGGCTGATAGGGTCCATAGGGCTGATGGGACTGATAGGGCCCACAGGACTGATAGGGCCCATAGGACTGATAGGGCCCATAGGACTGATAGGGTCCATAGGGCTGATGGGGCCCATAGGACTGATAGGGTTGATAGGGCCCATAGGACTGATAGGGCCCATATGGCCCATAGGGCTGATAAGACTGATAGGGCCCATAGGGCTGATAGGGCCCACAGGGCTGATAGGGCCCATAGGACTGATAGGGCCCATAGGACTGATAGGGCCCATAGGACTGATAGGGCTGATAGGGCCCATAGGACTGATAGGGCCAATAGGACTGATAGGGCCCACAGGACTGATAGGCCCCATAGGACTGATAGGGCCCACAGGACTGATAGGACCCATAGGACTGATAGGACCCATAGGAATGATAGGGCCCATAGGACTGATAGGGCCCACAGGACTGATAGGACCCATAGGGCTGATAGGGCCCACAGGACTGATAGGACCCATAGGACTGATAGGACCCATATGACTGATAGGGCCCATAGGACCCATAGGACTGATAGGACCCATAGGACTGATAGGGCCCATAGGACTGATAGGGCCCATAGGACTGATAGGCCCCATAGGACTGATAGGCCCCATAGGACTGATAGGCCCCATAGGACTGATAGGCCCCATAGGACTGATAGGGCCCATAGGACTGATAGGACTGATAGGGCCCATAGGACTGATAGGCCCCATAGGACTGATAGGCCCCATAGGACTGATAGGCCCCATAGGACTGATAGGACCCATAGGACTGATAGGGCCCATAGGACTGATAGGGCCCATGGGACTGATAGGGCCCATATGACTGATAGGGCCCATAGGACTGATAGGGCCCATAGGACTGATAGGGCCCATAGGACTGATAGGGCCCATAGGACCGATAGGACTGGTAGGACCCATAGGACTGGTTGGACCCATAGGACTGATAGGGCCCATAGGACTGATAGGACTGATAGGGCCCATAGGACTGATAGGGCCCATAGGACTGATAGGCCCCATAGGACTGATAGGCCCCATAGGACTGATAGGCCCCATAGGACTGATAGGCCCCATAGGACCCATAGGACTGATAGGACCCATAGGACTGATAGGGCCCATAGGACTGATAGGACTGATAGGGCCCATGGGACTGATAGGGCCCATAGGACTGATAGGGCCCATAGGACTGATAGGGCCCATAGGACTGATAGGGCCCATAGGACCGATAGGACTGGTAGGACCCATAGGACTGGTTGGACCCATAGGACCGATAGGACCCGTAGGACCGATAGGACCCGTAGGACCGATAGGGCCCGTAGGACTGATAGGGCCCGCAGGGCTGATAGGGCCCGTAGGGCTGATAGGGCCCATAGGGTCCATAGGGCTGATAGGGTCCATAGGGCTGATAGGACTGATAGGGTCCATAGGACTGATAGGGTCCATAGGGCTGATAGGGCCCATAGGGCTGATAAGACTGATAGGGCTGATAGGGCCCACAGGACTGATAGGGCCCACAGGACTGATAGGGCCCATAGGACTGATAGGGCCCATAGGGTCCATAGGGCTGATAGGGTCCATAGGGCTGATAGGACTGATAGGGTCCATAGGACTGATAGGGTCCATAGGGCTGATAGGGCCCATAGGGCTGATAAGACTGATAGGGCTGATAGGGCCCACAGGACTGATAGGGCCCACAGGACTGATAGGGCCCACAGGACTGATAGGGCCCATAGGACTGATAGGGCTGATGGGGCCCATAGGACTGATAGGGTTGATAGGGTCCATAGGACTGATAGGGCCCATATGGCCCATAGGGCTGATAAGACTGATAGGGCCCATAGGGCTGATAGGGCCCACAGGACTGATAGGGCCCATAGGACTGATAGGGCCCATAGGACTGATAGGGCCCATAGGGCTGATAGGGCCCATAGGACTGATAGGGCTGATAGGGCCGATAGGACTGATAGGGCCCACAGGACTGATAGGCCCCATAGGACTGATAGGGCCCACAGGACTGATAGGACCCATAGGACTGATAGGACCCATAGGACTGATAGGGCCCACAGGACTGATAGGGCCCATAGGACTGATAGGGCCCACAGGACTGATAGGACCCATAGGGCTGATAGGGCCCACAGGACTGATAGGACCCATAGGACTGATAGGACCCATAGGACTGATAGGGCTGATAGGGCCCATAGGGCTGATAGGGCCCATAGGACTGATAGGGCCCACAGGACTGATAGGCCCCATAGGACTGATAGGACCCATAGGGCCCATAGGGCTGATAGGGCCCATAGGACTGATAGGGCCCACAGGACTGATAGGGCCCATAGGACTGATAGGACCCTGATAGGGCCCATAGGGCTGATAGGGCCCATACCGGGCCGTAGGACTGATAGGTAGGGACTGATAGGGACTGATAGGGGGACTGACCCATAGGACTGATAGGGCCCACATGACTGATAGGGCCCCCTGATAGGGCCCACAGGACTGATAGGGACTGATAGGGTCCATAGGGCTGATGAGGGCCCATAGGACTGATAGGGGCTGATAGGGCCCATAGGACTGATAGGGACCCATAGGACTGATAGGGCCCATAGGACTGATAGGGCCCATAGGGAGGGCCCTGATAGGGTTCATAGGACTGATAGGGCCCATAGGACTGATAGGACTGATAGGGCCCATAGGACCCATAGGACCCAGGACTGGTTGGACCCATAGGACTGGTTGGACCCATAGGACTGATAGGACCGATAGGACCCGTAGGGCCACAGGACTGATAGGACCCATAGGACTGATAGGGCCCTGTAGGTCTGATAGGGCCCATAGGGCTGATGGGGCCATAGGGCTGATAGGACTGGTAGGACCCATAGGACCGATAGGGCTGATATGACCCATAGGACTGATAGGGCCCACAGGACTGATAGGGCCCACAGGACTGATAGGGCCCACAGGACTGATAGGGCCCATAGGACTGATAGGGTCCATAGGGCTGATAGGGTCCATAGGGCTGATGGGACTGATAGGGCCCACAGGACTGATAGGGCCCATAGGACTGATAGGGCCCATAGGACTGATAGGGCCCATAGGACTGATAGGGCCCATAGGGCTGATGGGGCCCATAGGACTGATAGGGTTGATAGGGCCCATAGGACTGATAGGGCCCATATGGCCCATAGGGCTGATAAGACTGATAGGGCCCATAGGGCTGATAGGGCCCACAGGGCTGATAGGGCCCATAGGACTGATAGGGCCCATAGGACTGATAGGGCCCATAGGACTGATAGGGCTGATAGGGCCCATAGGACTGATAGGGCCAATAGGACTGATAGGGCCCATAGGACCCATAGGACTGATAGGACCCATAGGACTGATAGGGCCCATAGGACTGATAGGGCCCACAGGACTGATAGGACCCATAGGGCTGATAGGGCCCACAGGACTGATAGGACCCACAGGACTGATAGGACCCATATGACTGATAGGGCCCATAGGACCCATAGGACTGATAGGACCCATAGGACTGATAGGGCCCATAGGACTGATAGGGCCCATAGGACTGATAGGCCCCATAGGACTGATAGGACTGATAGGCCCCATAGGACTGATAGGCCCCATAGGACTGATAGGGCCCATAGGACTGATAGGACTGATAGGGCCCATAGGACTGATAGGCCCCATAGGACTGATAGGCCCCATAGGACTGATAGGCCCCATAGGACCCATAGGACTGATAGGACTGATAGGACCCATAGGACTGATAGGGCCCATAGGACTGATAGGACTGATAGGGCCCATGGGACTGATAGGGCCCATATGACTGATAGGGCCCATAGGACTGATAGGGCCATAGGACTGATAGGGCCCATAGGACTGATAGGGCCCATAGGACCGATAGGACTGGTAGGACCCATAGGACTGGTTGGACCCATAGGACTGATAGGGCCCATAGGACTGATAGGACTGATAGGGCCCATAGGACTGATAGGGCCCATAGGACTGATAGGCCCCATAGGACTGATAGGCCCCATAGGACTGATAGGCCCCATAGGACCCATAGGACTGATAGGACCCATAGGACTGATAGGACCCATAGGACTGATAGGGCCCATAGGACTGATAGGACTGATAGGGCCCATGGGACTGATAGGGCCCATAGGACTGATAGGGCCCATAGGACTGATAGGGCCCATAGGACTGGTAGGACCCATAGGACTGGTTGGACCCATAGGACCGATAGGACCCATAGGACCGATAGGACCCGTAGGACCGATAGGGCCCGTAGGACTGATAGGGCCCGCAGGGCTGATAGGGCCCGTAGGGCTGATAGGACTGGTAGGACCCATAGGACCGATAGGGCTGATATGACCCATAGGACTGATAGGGCCCACAGGACTGATAGGGCCCACAGGACTGATAGGGCCCACAGGACTGATAGGGCCCATAGGGCTGATAGGGCCCATAGGGCTGATAGGGTCCATAGGGCTGATAGGGCTGATGGGACTGATAGGGTCCATAGGACTGATAGGGTCCATAGGGCTGATAGGGCCCATAGGGCTGATAAGACTGATAGGGCTGATAGGGCCCACAGGACTGATAGGGCCCACAGGACTGATAGGGCCCACAGGACTGATAGGGCCCATAGGACTGATAGGGCTGATGGGGCCCATAGGACTGATAGGGTTGATAGGGTCCATAGGACTGATAGGGCCCATATGGCCCATAGGGCTGATAAGACTGATAGGGCCCATAGGGCTGATAGGGCCCACAGGACTGATAGGGCCCATAGGACTGATAGGGCCCATAGGACTGATAGGGCCCATATGGCCCATAGGGCTGATAGGGCCCATAGGACTGATAGGGCTGATAGGGCCAATAGGACTGATAGGGCCCACAGGACTGATAGGGCCCACAGGACTGATAGGACCCATAGGACTGATAGGACCCATAGGACTGATAGGGCCCACAGGACTGATAGGGCCCATAGGACTGATAGGGCCCACAGGACTGATAGGACCCATAGGGCTGATAGGGCCCACAGGACCCATAGGACTGATAGGACCCATAGGACTGATAGGGCTGATAGGGCCCATAGGGCTGATAGGGCCCACAGGACTGATAGGCCCCATAGGACTGATAGGACCCATAGGGCCCATAGGGCTGATAGGGCCCATAGGACTGATAGGGCCCACAGGACTGATAGGGCCCATAGGACTGATAGGACCCATAGGGCCCATAGGGCTGATAGGGCCCATATGACTGATAGGGCTGATAGGGCCCATATGACTGATAGGGCTGATAGGGCCCATAGGACTGATAGGGCCCATAGGACTGATAGGGCCCATAGGACTGATAGGGCCCACAGGACTGATAGGGTCCATAGGACTGATAGGGCCCATAGGACTGATAGGGCCCATAGGACTGATAGGGCCCATGTGACTGATAGGGCCCATATGACTGATAGGGCCGATAGGGCCCATAGGACTGATAGGGCCCATAGGACTGATAGGGCCCACAGGACTGATAGGACCCATAGGGCTGATAGGGCCCACAGGACCCATAGGACTGATAGGACCCATAGGACTGATAGGGCTGATAGGGCCCATAGGGCTGATAGGGCCCACAGGACTGATAGGCCCCATAGGACTGATAGGACCCATAGGGCCCATAGGGCTGATAGGGCCCATAGGACTGATAGGGCCCACAGGACTGATAGGGCCCATAGGACTGATAGGGCTGATAGGGCCCCTGATAGGGCCCATAGGACTGATTGGACCCATAGGACTGATAGGGCCCATAGGACTGATAGGGCCCACAGGACTGATAGGGTTCATAGGGCTGATAGGGCCCATAGGACTGATAGGGCCCATAGGACTGATAGGGCCCATAGGACTGATAGGGCCCATAGGACTGATAGGGCCCATAGGACTGATAGGGCCCATGTGACTGATAGGGCCCATATGACTGATAGGGCCGATAGGGCCCATAGGACTGATAGGGCCCATAGGACTGATAGGGCCCACAGGACTGATAGGGTTCATAGGGCTGATAGGGCCCATAGGACTGATAGGGCCCATAGGACTGATAGGGCCCATAGGACTGATAGGGCCCATAGGACTGATAGGGCCCATAGGGCTGATAGGGCCCATGTGACTGATAGGGCTGATAGGGCCCATAGGACTGATAGGGCCCATAGGACTGATAGGGCCCATATGACTGATAGGGATGATAGGGCCCATAGGACTGATAGGGCCCACAGAACTGATAGGGCTGATAGGGCCCATAGGACTGATAGGACCCATAGGGCTGATGGGGTCCATAGGTTTGATAGGGCTGATGGGACTGATAGGACCCATAGGGCTGATCGGGCCCATATGACTGATAGGGCTGATAGGACCCATAGGACTGATAGGGCCCATATGACTGATAGGCCCCATAGGACTGATAGGACCCATAGGGCTGATGATAGGACTGATAGGACCCATAGGGCTGATAGGGCCCACAGGACTGATCGGGCCCACAGGACTGATAGGACCCATAGGACTGATAGGGCCCATAGAGCTGATAGGGCCCATAGGACTGATAGGGCCCATAGGGCTGATAGGGCTGATAGCCCATAGAGCTGATAGGGCCCATAGAGCTGATAGGGCCCATAGGACTGATAGGACCCATAGGACTGATAGGGCCCATAGATCTGATAGGGCCCATAGGACTGATAGGGCTGATAGGTCCCATAGGACTGATAGGACCCATAGGGCTGATAGGACCCATAGGGCTGATAGGACCCATAGGACTGATAGGGCCCATAGGACTGATAGGGCCCATAGGACTGATAGGGCCCATAGGACTGATAGGGCCAATAGGGCTCGGGTCAAAAGTAATGTACTATATAGGGAATAGTGTTCTATAGGGTTCTGGTCTAATGTAGTGCACTATATAGGGAATAGTGTTCCATTTGGGACTTTCTCTCCGTAGGGAGTCGGGCCGAAACGCCATTTAGACGTGACTGTATTAATTCAGCACTGCCTCTTGTGTCTTATTGCTTAACTATACATAATGTATGTACTTTGATTTTTAACACAACATTGATTTAAAACGTTCTCCGCCCCCCACATCAATCTTCACACAATACCCCATAATGACAAAGCAAAAACAAGTTATTAAAAAAAACTGAAATATTTAATTTTATATAACTATTCAGACCCTTTACTCAGTACTTTGTTGAAGCACCTTTGGCAGCGTTTACAGCCTCGAGTCTTCTTGGGTATGACGCTACAAGCTTGGCACACCTGTATTTGGGGAGTTCCTCCCATTCTTCTCTGCAGATCCTCTCAAGCTCTGTCAGGTTGGATGGGGAACGTCGCTGCACAGCTATTTTCAGGTCTCTCCAGAGATGTTGGATTGGGTTCAAGTCCGGGCTCTGGCTGGGCCACTCAAGGACATTCAGAGACTTGTCCCGAAGCTTCTCCTGCGTTGTCTTGGCTATGTGCTTAGGGTCGTTGTCCTGTTGGAAGGTGAACCTTCGCCTCAGTCAGAAAAACATCCCCACAACATGATGCTGCCACCACCATACTTCACCGTAGAGATGGTGCCAGGTTTCCTCCAGACGTGACGCATTCAGGCCAAAGAGTTCAATCTTGGTTTCATCAGACCAGAGAATCTTGTTTCTCATGGTCTGAGTCTTCAGGTGCCTTTTGGTAAAACTCCAAGCAGGCTGTCATGTACCTTTTTACTGACAAGTGGTTCACTGGTCACCCTACCATAAAGGTCTGATTGGTGGAGTGCTGCAGAGATGGTTGTCCTTCTGGAAGGTTCTCCCATCTCCACAGAGGAACTCTAGAGCTCTGTCAGAGTGACCATCGGGTTGTTGGTCACCTCCCTGACCAAGGCCCGTCTCCCCCGATTGCTCAGTTTGACCCGGGCGGCCAGCTCTAGGAAGAGTTTTAGTGGTTCTAAATATCTTCCATTTAAGAATGATGAAGGCCTCTGTGTTCTTAGGGACCTTCAATGCTGCAGACATGTTTTGGTACCCTTCCCCAGATCTGTGCCTCGACACAATCCTGTGTCGGAGCTCTACGGACAATTCTTTCGACCTCATGGCTTGGTTCTTTGCTCTGACATACACTGTCAACTGTGGGACCTTATATAGACAGGTGTGTGCCTTTCCAAATCCTGTCCAATCAAATTGTAGATACATTTCAAGGATGATTAATGGAAACAGGATGCACCTGAGCTCAATTTCGAAACGCATAGCAAAGGGTCTGAATACTAATGTAAATTTATTTCTGTTTTTTTACATGAACAAATTTGCTAAATCTTCCCAAAAACGTTTCACTCTGTTGTTTTTGGGGTATTGTGATGTCACAATGGGGATTTGTGATGTCACAATGGGGTATTGTGATGTCACAATGGGGTATTGTGATGTCACTATGTGGTATTGTGACGTCACTATGGGGTATTGTGATGTCACTATGGGGTATTGTGTGTAGATTGAGGACATGTATTTAATCAATTTCAGAATAAGGCTCTTAACGTAACAAAAAGTCAAGGGGTCTGAATACTGTCCCGAATCACTGTACATACTGTATATCACACCAGTAGTGAAACGGTCAAGCTGATATACATGCTTGTGTTAGGCGTACGGTACGTGCTGCATGATTACAGTCCTCATTTCTAGGAGATGATGTAAAACGTGTACATATATAGACAAGATGGAAATATTGTCTGTTATCTGTGCAGGATGGCCCCAGAGGTAGCAGACTGAGATGTCTGTTATCTGTGCAGGATGGCCCCAGAGGTAGCAGACTGAGATGTGTGTTATCTGTGCAGGATGGCCCCAGAGGTAGCAGACTGAGATGTCTGTTATGTGTGTTATCTGTGCAGGATGGCCCCAGAGGTAGCAGCAGTAGAGAAGAACGGAGGTTACAACCAGCTGTGTGACATCTGGGCCGTGGGCATCACCTCCATAGAACTGGCCGAGCTGCAGCCCCCTATGTTTGACCTGCACCCAATGAGGTACAGCTCCTGCCCTAAACTTCTTTACTTATCAACCAATCAATGCTGTTTCTGCTCTCCACTTCCTCACTCATCTACCAATCAATGCTGTTTCTGCTCTCCACTTCCTCACTCATCTACCAATCAATGCTGTTTCTGCTCTCCACTTCCTCACTCATCAACCAATCAATGCTGTTTCTGCTCTCCACTTCCTCACTCATCAACCAATCAATGCTGTTTCTGCTCTCCACTTCCTCACTCATCTACCAATCAATGCTGTTTCTGCTCCACTTCCTCACTCATCTACCAATCAATGCTGTTTCTGCTCTCCACTTCCTCACTCATCTACCAATCAATGCTGTTTCTGCTCTCCACTTCCTCACTCATCTACCAATCAATGCTGTTTCTGCTTCACTTCCTCACTCATCAACCAATCAATGCTGTTTCTGCTCTCCACTTCCTCACTCATCTAACAATCAATGCTGTTTCTGCTCTCCACTTCCTCACTCATCTAACAATCAATGCTGTTTCTGCTCTCCACTTCCTCACTCATCAACCAATCAATGCTGTTTCTGCTCTCCACTTCCTCACTCATCAACCAATCAATGCTGTTTCTGCTCTCCACTTCCTCACTCATCTACCAATCAATGCTGTTTCTGCTCCACTTCCTCACTCATCTACCAATCAATGCTGTTTCTGCTCTCCACTTCCTCACTCATCTACCAATCAATGCTGTTTCTGATCCACTTCCTCACTCATCTACCAATCAATGCTGTTTCTGATCCACTTCCTCACTCATCAACCAGTCAATGCTCTCTCTACTCTCTCTCTCCTCTCTCTACTCTCTCATCTCTCTACTCTCTTGCATCTCTCTACTCTCTCATCTCTCTACTCTCTTGCATCTCTCTACTCTCTTGCATCTCTCTCCTCTCTTCCGTCCCTCTCCTCTCTTCCGTCCCTCTCCTCTCTTCCGTCCCTCTCCTCTCTTCCGTCCCTCTCCTCTCTTCCGTCCCTCTCCTCTCTTCCGTCCCTCTCCTCTCTTCCGTCTCTCTCCTCTCTTCCGTCCCTCTCCTCTCTTCCGTCTCTCTCCTCTCTTCCGTCTCTCTCCTCTCTTCCGTCCCTCTCCTCTCTTCCGTCCCTCTCCTCTCTTCCGTCCCTCTCCTCTCTTCCGTCTCTCTCCTCTCTTCAGTCTCTCTCCTCTCTTCCGTCTCTCTCCTCTCTTCCGTCCCTCTCCTCTCTTCCGTCCCTCTCCTCTCTTCCGTCCCTCTCCTCTCTTCCGTCCCTCTCCTCTCTTCCGTCTCTCTCCTCTCTTCCGTCCTTCTCCTCTCTTCCGTCCCTCTCCTCTCTTCCGTCCCTCTCCTCTCTTCCGTCCCTCTCCTCCCTTCCGTCTCTCTCCTCTCTCTCTCTCTGCACTAAGATCACTGTCAGTCGTTGCCTAATGCCTACGTAACAGACTTAATATGATCGTAGTGCTAGGAAGGTTTTGTGAAACTCCCCCCACTACAGTGTAGATGAAAGTCCCTCACCACCGATGGTAAAATAAGAGAATATAGTTTTATAATCTATGATCTAATCTCAATTGATGTGTTGTATTCCAGGGCTTTGTTTCTCATGTCAAAGAGCAGCTTTCAGCCTCCCAAGCTAAAACACAAAACTAAGTGGTAAGTACAAGTACCCCTGTTATGTGACCTGGGGCAGTTCTGTTACACTACTACAGTCAGTAAGAGTAGGCTCCCTCCTCCTGCAGGACCACAGCCTTCCATAACTTTGTTAAAGTCTCGCTGACCAAGAACCCGAAGAAGAGACCGACAGCTGAGAAGCTCTTAACGGTAAAACTGACACGTCCTCGTGAAAACATTAACTGATATGTTGTTGTCTTAGTAGGTCTCTCTTTATGCTGTCTCTCTTGTTGTGATGTGTGTTTTGTCCTATATTTATATTGTATTGTATTTATTTATTTTAATCCCAGGCCCTCGTCCCCACTCGAGGCCTTTCGGTAGGCCGGCATTGTAAATAAGAATTTGTTCTTAATTGTTCTTGCCTAGTTAAATAAATAAATAAATACCTGGGGCACGAAACCATTCAGTATAACTCTTAAGGCCGTTTCCATACCCAGATGAAAACGGGCTCTGGGCTAAAAAGCCATCTCCATTTTGAAAGTGCTTTAGGAATAGGGTTTACCAGCACTTAGAGAGAGTCTGATTCATCTATAGTTGTTAATTAGATTCATCCTCTGAGATGTACCAGGTCTTAATGATGGTGAACCAGTCTTCATCTCAGTGGTGAAATATGTCAGAGGTCCTAGTTAATAGTTGTTACTTTTAAAGCTTGGTATTAGGAGCGTTAGTGGCCATCTTGTGTTCTTGATGTGTCGCTAAATCAACAATAAAGTCTGTCTGGCTCCCTCTGTCTGTCTGGCTGGCTGTCTGGCTGTCTCTGACTCTGTCTGGCTCACTTCCTGTCTGTCTGTCTCTGTCTGGCTCACTTCCTGTCTGTCTGGCTCCCTCTCTCTGTCTGTTTGTCTGGCTCCCTCCCTCCCCTGTCTGTCTGTCTGTCTGTCTGTCTGTCTGTCTGTCTGTCTGTCTCCATCCGTCTGTCTGGCTCCCTCTCTCTGTCTGTTTGTCTGGCTCCCTCCCTCCCCCTGTCTGTCTGTCTGTCTGTCTGTCTGTCTCCATCCGTCTGTCTGGCTCCCTCTCTCTGTCTGTCTGTGATGGTTTGTCGCTCGTCTCTGTCTCTCTTTTTCCATCTGTCCGTCTGTGTCTCTCACTCTGTGTCTGTCTGTGTTGCAGCATTTGTTTATAGATCAGACGGGGCTGACCAGGAGAGTAGCTGTGGAGCTGCTGGACAAGATGAACAACCCAGACAACCACCAACACTTCTCTGAGGTGGACGACGATGACCTGGAGGTAAATAACTAACCCCAGCCCTGTCTGTCTGTCTGTCTGCTGGGACTAGAACTAACCACAGCCCTGTCTGTCTGTCTGTCTGTATGTCTGTCTGGGACTAAAACTAACCACAGCCCTGTCTGTCTGTCTGGGACTAAAACTAACCACAGCCCTGTCTGTCTGTCTGGGACTAAAACTAACCCCAGCCCTGTCTGTCTGTCTGGGACTAAAACTAACCCCAGCCCTGTCTGTCTGTCTGTCTGGGACTAAAACTAACCACAGCCCTGTCTGTCTGTCTGGGACTAAAACTAACCACAGCCCTGTCTGTCTGTCTGGGACTAAAACTAACCACAGCCCTGTCTGTCTGTCTGGGACTAAAACTAACCCCAGCCCTGTCTGTCTGTCTGTCTGGGACTAAAACTAACCCCAGCCCTGTCTGTCTGTCTGTCTGGGACTAAAACTAACCCCAGCCCTGTCTGTCTGTCTGGGACTAAAACTAACCACAGCCCTGTCTGTCTGTCTGGGACTAAAACTAACCACAGCCCTGTCTGTCTGTCTGTCTGTCTGGGACTAAAACTAACCACAGCCCTCTCTGTCTGGGACTAAAACCAACCACAGCCCTGTCTGTCTGTCTGGGACTAAAACTAACCACAGCCCTGTCTGTCTGTCTGGGACTAAAACCAACCCCAGCCCTGTCTGTCTGTCTGTCTGTCTGTCTGGGACTAGAACTAACCCCAGCCCTGTCTGTCTGTCTGTCTGTCTGTCTGTCTGTCTGTCTGGGACTAAAACTAACCACAGCCCTGTCTGTCTGTCTGGGACTAAAACTAACCACAGCCCTGTCTGTGTCTGTCTGGGACTAAAACTAACCCCAGCCCTGTCTGTCTGTCTGGGACTAAAACTAACCCCAGCCCTGTCTGTCTGTCTGGGACTAAAACTAACCACAGCCCTGTCTGTCTGTCTGTCTGGGACTAAAACTAACCCCAGCCCTGTCTGTCTGTCTGTCTGGGACTAAAACTAACCACAGCCCTGTCTGTCTGTCTGGGACTAAAACTAACCACAGCCCTGTCTGTCTGTCTGGGACTAAAACTAACCCCAGCCCTGTCTGTCTGTCTGTCTGGGACTAAAACTAACCCCAGCCCTGTCTGTCTGTCTGTCTGTCTGGGACTAAAACTAACCCCAGCCCTGTCTGTCTGTCTGGGACTAAAACTAACCACAGCCCTGTCTGTCTGTCTGGGACTAAAACTAACCACAGCCCTGTCTGTCTGTCTGTCTGTCTGGGACTAAAACTAACCACAGCCCTCTCTGTCTGGGACTAAAACCAACCACAGCCCTGTCTGTCTGTCTGGGACTAAAACTAACCACAGCCCTGTCTGTCTGTCTGGGACTAAAACCAACCCCAGCCCTGTCTGTCTGTCTGTCTGTCTGTCTGGGACTAGAACTAACCCCAGCCCTGTCTGTCTGTCTGTCTGGGACTAAAACTAACCACAGCCCTGTCTGTCTGTCTGGGACTAAAACTAACCACAGCCCTGTCTGTCTGTCTGTGTCTGTCTGGGACTAGAAATAACCCCAGCCCTGTCTGTCTGTCTGTGACTAAAACTAACCCCAGCCCTGTCTGTCTGTCTGGGACTAAAACTAACCCCAGCCCTGTCTGTCTGTCTGTCTGGGACTAAAACTAACCACAGCCCTGTCTGTCTGGGTCTGCCCCTGTCTGTATGTCTGTCTGGGACTAAAACTAACCACAGCCCTGTCTGTCTGTCTGTCTGGGGGACTAAAACTGGGACTAAAACTAACCACAGCCCTGTCTGTCTGTCTGTCTGTCTGGGACTAAAACTAACCCCAGCCCTGTCTGTCTGTCTGGGACTAAAACTAACCACAGCCCTGTCTGTCTGTCTGTCTGGGACTAAAACTAACCACAGCCCTGTCTGTCTGTCTGGGACTAAAACTAACCCCAGCCCTGTCTGTCTGTCTGTCTGGGACTAAAACTAACCACAGCCCTGTCTGTCTGTCTGGGACTAAAACTAACCCCAGCCCTGTCTGTCTGTCTGTCTGGGACTAAAACTAACCCCAGCCCTGTCTGTCTGTCTGTCTGGGACTAAAACTAACCCCAGCCCTGTCTGTCTGTCTGGGACTAAAACTAACCACAGCCCTGTCTGTCTGTCTGGGACTAAAACTAACCACAGCCCTGTCTGTCTGTCTGTCTGTCTGGGACTAAAACTAACCACAGCCCTCTCTGTCTGGGACTAAAACCAACCACAGCCCTGTCTGTCTGTCTGGGACTAAAACTAACCACAGCCCTGCTGTCTGTCTGTCTGGGACTAAAACCAACCCCAGCCCTGTCTGTAAAACTAACCACAGCCCTGTCTGTCTGTCTGGGACTAGAACTAACAGCCCTGCCTGTCTGTCTGTCTGTCTGTCTGTCTGTCTGTCTGGGACTAAAACTAACCACAGCCTGTCTGTCTGTCTGGGACTAAAACTAACCACCCTGTCTGTCTGTCTGGGACTAAAACTAACCACAGCCCTGTCTGTCTGGGACTAAAACCAACCCCAGCCCTGTCTGTCTGTCTGGGACTAGAAATAACCCCTGTCTGTCTGTCCTGTCTGTCTGTCTGGGACTAAAACTAACCCCAGCCCTGTCTGTCTGTCTGGGACTAAAACTAACCCCAGCCCCCCAGCCCTGTCTGTCTGTCTGTCTGGGACTAAAACTAACCCCAGCCCTGTCTGTCTGTCTGGGACTAAAACTAACCCCAGCCCTGTCTGTCTGTCTGTCTGGGACTAAAACTAACCACAGCCCTGTCTGTCTGTCTGTCTGTCTGGGACTAAAACTAACCACAGCCCTGTCTGTCTGTCTGTCTGTCTGGGACTAAAACCAACCATCAGCCCTGTCTGTCTGTCTGTCTGTCTGTCTGTCTGGGACTAAAACTAACCACAGCCCTGTCTGTCTGGGACTAAAACTAACCACAGCCCTGTCTGTCTGGGACTAAAACTAACCACAGCCCTGTCTGTCTGGGACTAAAACTAACCACAGCCCTGTCTGTCTGGGACTAAAACCAACCCCAGCCCTGTCTGTCTGTCTGGGACTAAAACTAACCACAGCCCTGTCTGTCTGTCTGGGACTAAAACTAACCACAGCCCTGTCTGTCTGTCTGTCTGTCTGGGACTAAAACTAACCACAGGCCTGTCTGTCTGTCTGGGACTAAAACTAACCACAGCCCTATCTGTCTGTCTGGGACTAAAACTAACCACAGGCCTGTCTGTCTGTCTGGGACTAAAACTAACCCCAGCCCTGTCTGTCTGTCTGGGGCTAAAACTAACCCCAGTCCTGTCTGTCTGTCTGGGGCTAAAACTAACCCCAGTCCTGTCTGTCTGGGACTAAAACTAACCCCAGCCCTGTCTGTCTGGGACTAAAACTAACCACAGCCCAGTCTATTTACCTAATTACCTCATCAACTACATTTATTGCATTTTTATTAGAAAATTCAAAAATGTGTCCCAAGATTATCATAAGACATGAACAAAATGCATCAGTGATTCGCCTTTCCTTCAACTTCCAACAATTGTTTACAGACAGATTGTTTCACTTATAATTCACTGTGTCACAATTCCAGTGGGTCAGAAGTTTACATACACTAGTTGACTGTGCCTTTAAACAGCTTGGAAAATTCCAGAAAATTATGTCATGGCTTTAGAAGCTTCTGATAGGCTAATTGACATCATTTGAGTCAATTGGAGGTGTACCTGTGGATGTATTTCAAGGCCTACCTTCAACCTCAGTGCCTCTTTGCTTGACATCATGGGAAAATCAAAAGAAATCAGCCAAGACCTCAGAAAAAAAATGGTAGACCTCCACAAGTCTGGTTCATCCTTGGGAGCAATTTCCAAACGCCTGACGGTACCAAATTCATCTGTACAAACAATAGTACGCAAGTATAAACACCATGGGACCATGCAGCCATCATACTGCTCAGGAAGGAGACACATTCTGTCTCCTAGAGATGAAAGTACTTTGGTGCGAAAAGTGCAAATCAATCCCAGAACAACAACAAAGGACCTTGTGAAGATGCTGGAGGAAACGGGTACAAAAGTATCTATATCCACAATAAAACAAGTCTTATATCGACATAACCTGAAAGGCCACTCAGCAAGGAAGAAGCCACTGCTCCAAAACCGCCATAAAAAAGCCAGACTACGGTTTGCAACTGCACATAATGTGATAACAGCGTTATGACATGGTTTACTCTTGTGTAGTGTCATGTTATGTGTTTATATTCCTTTATTGTGAAGCTTATCTAATATTGTTGTCTCTCTTCTGCTCCCCCTCCTTCACCCTGTCTCTCTCTCTTCTGCTCCCCCTCCTTCACCCTGTCTCTCTCTCTTCTGCTCCCCCTCCTTCACCCTGTCTCTCTCTCTTCTGCTCCCCCTCCTTCACCCTGTCTCTCTCTCTTCTGCTCCCCCTCCTTCACCCTGTCTCTCTCTCTTCTGCTCCCCTCCTTCACCCTGTCTCTCTCTCTTCTGCTCCCCTCCTTCACCCTGTCTCTCTCTCTTCTGCTCCCCCTCCTTCACCCTGTCTCTCTCTCTTCTGCTCCCCCTCCTTCACCCTGTCTCTCTCTCTTCTGCTCCCCCTCCTTCACCCTGTCTCTCTCTCTTCTGCTCCCCCTCCTTCACCCTGTCTCTCTCTTCTGCTCCCCCTCCTTCACCCTGTCTCTCTCTCTTCTGCTCCCCCCCTCCTTCACCCTGTCTCTCTCTCTTCTGCTCCCCCTCCTTCACCCTGTCTCTCTCTCTTCTGCTCCCCCTCCTTCACCCTGTCTCTCTCTCTTCTGCTCCCCCTCCTTCACCCTGTCTCTCTCTCTTCTGCTCCCCTCCTTCACCCTGTCTCTCTCTCTTCTGCTCCCCCTCCTTCACCCTGTCTCTCTCTCTTCTGCTCCCCCTCCTTCACCCTGTCTCTCTCTCTTCTGCTCCCCCTCCTTCACCCTGTCTCTCTCTCTTCTGCTACCCCTCCTTCACCCTGTCTCTCTCTTCTGCTCCCCCTCCCTCACCCTGTCTCTCTCTTCTGCTACCTCCTTATGTCTCCTCTCTTTCTCTCCGTCTCCCCTCTCTCCCCCTCCCCGTCTTTCCTTCCCCCTCTCCCTCCTTCCAGCCTCTTTCAGCAGTGAGACATATCATTCGTTCAACCAACAAACACTCCAGAGCAGAGAGAACTCGCTCAGAGATCAACTGTAAGTGAACAGCAGCTCTCCTCTCCTTCTCCTCTCGCCTCCTTCTCCTCTCCTGTCCTCTCCTCTCCTCCACTTCTCCTCTCCCGTCCTCTCCTCTCCTCCACTTCTCCTCTCCCGTCCTCTCCTCTCCTCCACTTCTCCTCTCCTCCACTTCTCCTCTCCTGTCCTCTCCTCTCCTCCACTTCTCCTCTCCCGTCCTCTCCTCTCCTCCACTTCTCCTCTCCCGTCCTCTCCTCTCCTCCACTTCTCCTCTCCCGTCCTCTCCTCTCCTCCACTTCTCCTCTCCCGTCCTCTCCTCTCCTCCACTTCTCCTCTCCCGTCCTCTCCTCTCCTCCACTTCTCCTCTCCCGTCCTCTCCTCTCCTCCACTTCTCCTCTCCTCCACTTCTCCTCTCCCGTCCTCTCCTCTCCTCCACTTCTCCTCTCCCGTCCTCTCCTCTCCTCCACTTCTCCTCTCCCGTCCTCTCCTCCACTTCTCCTCTCCCGTCCTCTCCTCTCCTCCACTTCTCCTCTCCCGTCCTCTCCTCTCCTCCACTTCTCCTCTCCCGTCCTCTCCTCTCCCTCCACTTCTCCTTTCCCCTCCTTCTCCTCTCCCTCCACTTCTCCTTTCCCATCCTCTCCCCTCCTTCTCCTCTCCCATCTTCTCCTCTCCCCCTTCACTTCTCCTTTCCCATCCTCTCCTCTCCCCTCCTTCTTCTCTCCCCTCCACTTCTCCTTTCCCATCCTCTCCTCTCCCCTCCTTCTCCTCTCCCATCCTCTCCTCTCCTCTCCTTCTCCTTTCCCATCCTCTCCTCTCCCCTCCTTCTTCTCCCCCTCCACTTCTCCTCTCCCATCCTCTCCTCTCCCCTCCTTCTTCTCCCCCTTCACTTCTCTTTCCCTTTCCCCTCCTTCTTCTCTCCCCTCCTTCTTCTCTCCCCTCCTTCTTCTCCTCTCCCATCTTTCCCTCTCTCCCCTTCACTTCTCCTTTCCCATCCTCTCCTCTCCCCTCCTTCTCCTTTCCTTTCCCCTCCTTCTCCTTTCCCCTCCTTCTCCTCTCCCCTCCTTCTCCTTTCCCATCCTCTCCTCTCCCCTCCTTCTTCTCCCCCCATCCCATCCTCTCCTCTCCCCTCCTTCTTCTCCCCCTTCACTTCTCCTTTCCCATCCTTCTCCTTTCCCATCCTTCTCCTCTCCCCTCCTTCTTCTCTCCCCTCCTTCTTCTCCTCTCCCATCCTCTCCTCTCCCCTCCTTCTCCTCTCCCCTCCACTTCTCCTTTCCCCTCCTTCTCCTCTCCCCTCCACTTCTCCTTTCCCATCCTCTCCTCTCCTTCTCCTCTCCCCTCCTTCTCCTTTCCCATCCTCTCCTCTCCCCTCCTTCTCTCCCGTCCTCTCCTTCTCCTCTCCCCTCCACTTCTCCTTTCCCGTCCTCTCCCCTCCCCTCCTTCTCTCCCGTCCTCTCCTTCTCCTCTCCCCTCCTTCTCCTCTCCCCTCCTTCTCCTTCTCCTCTCCCCTCCTTCTCCTTCTCCTCTCCCCTCCTTCTCCTTCTCCCATCCTCTCCTTCTCCCATCCTCTCCTCTCCCCTCCTTCTCCTCTCCCATCCTCTCCTCTCCTCTCCCCTCTTTCTCCTTTCCCGTCCTCTCCCCTCCCTCCTCTCCCCTCCTTCTCCTCTCCCCTCCTTCTCCTCTCCCATCCTCCCTCCTTCTCCTCTCCCATCCTCTCCCCTCCTTCTCCTTTCCCGTCCTCTCCCCCTTCTCCTCTTCCATCCTCTCCCCCCTTCTCCTTTCCGTCCTCTCCCCTCCTTCTCCTTTTCCCTCCTCTCTCTCCCCTCCTTCTCCTTCTCCTTCTCCTCTCCCCTCCTTCTCCTCTCCCGTCCTCTCCCCTCCTTCTCCTCTCCCCTCCTTCTCCTCTCCCGTCCTCTCCCCTCCTTCTCCTCTCCCTCCTTCTCCTCTCCCGTCCTCTCCCCTCCTTCTCCTCTCCCCTCCTTCTCTCCCGTCCTCTCCTTCTCCTCTCCCCTCCTTCTCCTCTCCCGTCCTCTCCCCTCCCCTCCGTCTTCTCTCCCGTCCTCTCCCCTCCTTCTCCTCTCCCGTCCTCTCCCCTCCCCTCCTTCTCTCAATCAATCAATCAAATTGATTTATAAAGCCCTTCCTACATCAGCTGACGTCAAAGTGCTGTACAGAAACCCAGCCTGAAACCCCAAACAGCAACTAATGCAGGTATAGAAGCTCCTCTCCTCTCCCCTCCTTTCTTCTTTCCCCTCTCCCACAGTAGCTAGACACCTTCCACGAACATCTGACCCCCCCCTTGTCCCTAGCCAACCAGTGGGATTAGTCAAAGCTTTGGCTCTGCCCTCCCATTGGCTGGTCTGTCTGTCAGTGTGGCTGGCATAGGTTGTGTGCTCCAAATAGCAGGTCAGTGTCTCCTGCAGGGCTGGTTCAGAGGCAGGATCCAGTGAGAGGAGCAGACCTGCCTGAGTTCAACTAGTATTTGGAGATCTTTCAAATACTGTCAAGCTTTTGCCTGGAGTGTCAGATTGGCGGGGGGTGGGTGGGGGTTCACTTTTTGGGGGCTAATTGCACTGGTTAATTTTGCCACAACTGGCACCAGACAAGCTCAGTTAAGCACAGCTACAGTCAAATGGTATTTGACCCCAGGTTTAAAGAGCAACAAAGGGGTATAAATAGAAGCAATAGATTGTGTAGGTAATGTAAGCAATAGGTTATGTAGGTCGTGTAGGTCATGTAAGCAGTAGATTGTGTAGGTCATGTAAGCAGTAGATTATGTAGGTCATGTAAGCAGTAGATTGTGTAGGTCATGTAAGCAGTAGATTATGTAGGTCGTGTAGGTCATGTAAGCAGTAGATTGTGTAGGTCGTGTAGGTCATGTAAGCAGTAGATTATGTAGGTCGTGTAGGTAATGTAAGCAGTAGATTATGTAGGTCGTGTAAGCAGTAGATCATGTAGGTCGTGTAGGTCATGTAAGCAGTAGATTATGTAGGTCGTGTAAGCAGTAGATTATGTAGGTCATGTAAGCAGTAGATTATGTAGGTCGTGTAGGTCATGTAAGCAGTAGATTATGTAGGTCGTGTAAGCAGTAGATTATGTAGGTCGTGTAGGTCATGTAAGCAGTAGATTATGTAGGTCGTGTAGGTCATGTAAGCAGTAGATTATGTAGGTCGTGTAGGTAATGTAAGCAATAGGTTGTGTAGGTAATGTAAGCAATGTAAGCAATAGGTAATGCCAGAGTGTATTTATTAGTAACACATAAGGTAAGGTGTGTTTTACTGCCAAAAACAACAAGTTGGTTGGGTGTTTTTCTGCATATAGTTTTAATGTCATATAAAGCGCTGGGAATAGCCAGGGACCTCACCATACGATATGTATTGAATAGCCAGGGACCTCACGATACGATATGTATTGAATAGTCAGGGACCTCACGATATGTATTGAATAGTCAGGGGACCTCACGATATGTATTGAATAGTCAGGGACCTCACGATATGTATTGAATAGCCAGGGGACCTCACGATATGTATTGAATAGTCAGGGACCTCACCATACGATATGTATTGAATAGTCAGGGACCTCACGATATGTATTGAATAGTCAGGGGACCTCACGATATGTATTGAATAGTCAGGGACCTCACCATACGATATGTATTGAATAGTCAGGGACCTCACGATACGATATGTATTGAATAGTCAGGGGACCTCACGATACGATATGTATTGAATAGTCAGGGACCTCACGATACGATATGTATTGAATAGCCAGGGACCTCACGATATGTATTGAATAGTCAGGGACCTCACGATATGTATTGAATAGTCAGGGACCTCACGATACGATATGTATTGAATAGTCAGGGACCTCACGATACGATATGTATTGAATAGTCAGGGGACCTCACGATACGATATGTATTGAATAGCCAGGGACCTCACGATATGTATTGAATAGTCAGGGACCTCACGATACGATATGTATTGAATAGTCAGGGGACCTCACGATACGATATGTATTGAATAGTCAGGGACCTCACCATACGATATGTATTGAATAGCCAGGGACCTCACGATACGATATGTATTGAATAGTCAGGGGACCTCACGATACGATATGTATTGAATAGTCAGGGGACCTCACGATATGTATTGAATAGTCAGGGACCTCACGATACGATATGTATTGAATAGCCAGGGACCTCACCATACGATATGTATTGAATAGCCAGGGACCTCACCATACGATATGTATTGAATAGTCAGGGACCTCACGATATGTATTGAATAGTCAGGGACCTCACGATACGATATGTATTGAATAGCCAGGGACCTCACGATATGTATTGAATAGTCAGGGACCTCACGATATGTATTGAATAGCCAGGGACCTCACGATACGATATGTATTGAATAGTCAGGGACCTCACCATACGATATGTATTGAATAGTCAGGGGACCTCACCTCACGATATGTATTGAATAGTCAGGGACCTCACGATATGTATTGAATAGTCAGGAACCTCACGATACGATATGTATTGAATAGTCAGGGGACCTCACCATACGATATGTATTGAATAGTCAGGGGACCTCACCATACGATATGTATTGAATAGTCAGGGGACCTCACCATACGATATGTATTGAATAGCCAGGGACCTCACGATATGTATTGAATAGTCAGGGACCTCACGATATGTATTGAATAGTCAGGGACCTCACGATATGTATTGAATAGTCAGGGACCTCACGATATGTATTGAATAGCCAGGGGACCTCACCATACGATATGTATTGAATAGCCAGGAACCTCACCATACGATATGTATTGAATAGCCAGGGACCTCACGATACGATATGTATTGAATAGTCAGGGACCTCACGATATGTATTGAATAGTCAGGGACCTCACGATACGAAATGTATTGAATAGTCAGGGACCTCACGATACGATATGTATTGAATAGTCAGGGACCTCACGATACGATATGTATTGAATAGTCAGGGACCTCACGATACGATATGTATTGAATAGCCAGGAACCTCACGATACGATATGTATTGAATAGCCAGGGACCTCACGATATGTATTGAATAGCCAGGAACCTCACGATATCTATTGAATAGTCAGGGACCTCACGATATGTATTGAATAGCCAGGAACCTCACGATACGATATGTATTGAATAGCCAGGGACCTCACGATATGTATTGAATAGCCAGGGACCTCACGATATGTATTGAATAGCCAGGGACCTCACGATATGTATTGAATAGCCAGGGACCTCACCATACGATATGTATTGAATAGTCAGGGACCTCACCATACGATATGTATTGAATAGCCAGGGACCTCACGATATGTATTGAATAGTCAGGGACCTCACGATATGTATTGAATAGCCAGGGACCTCATATGTATTGAATAGCCAGGGACCTCACGATACGATATGTATTGAATAGTCAGGGACCTCACGATATGTATTGAATAGTCAGGGGTCCTCACAATATGTATTGAATAGTCAGGGACCTCACGATACGATATGTATTGAATAGCCAGGGACCTCACGATACGATATGTATTGTATAGTCAGGGACCTCACGATACGATATGTATTGAATAACCAGGGACCTCACGATACGATATGTATTGAATAGCCAGGGACCTCACGATATGTATTGAATAGCCAGGAACCTCACGATATCTATTGAATAGTCAGGGACCTCACGATATGTATTGAATAGTCAGGGACCTCACGATATGTATTGAATAGCCAGGAACCTCACGATACGATATGTATTGAATAGCCAGGGACCTCACGATATGTATTGAATAGCCAGGGACCTCACGATATGTATTGAATAGTCAGGGGACCTCACGATACGATATGTATTGAATAGTCAGGGACCTCACGATACGATATGTATTGAATAGTCAGGGACCTCACGATACGATATGTATTGAATAGTCAGGGACCTCACGATACGATATGTATTGAATAGCCAGGAACCTCACGATACGATATGTATTGAATAGCCAGGGACCTCACGATATGTATTGAATAGCCAGGAACCTCACGATATCTATTGAATAGTCAGGGACCTCACGATATGTATTGAATAGCCAGGAACCTCACGATACGATATGTATTGAATAGCCAGGGACCTCACGATACGATATGTATTGAATAGCCAGGGACCTCACGATATGTATTGAATAGTCAGGGACCTCACGATACGATATGTATTGAATAGTCAAGGGACCTCACCATACGATATGTATTGAATAGTCAGGGACCTCACCATACGATATGTACTGAACAACAAACCAAAACATCCAAATACCGTTATAAAAGGTAAAGGTAAAAACCCAAAATCGATCCGTGCATCGATACCGGTGTATAGTAAAATATGGTATTCCACCCAGCCCTATTCCCCCCCCCCCTCACTTGACATGTAATAGTGTGTATATATATATTTTTTTAATGGGTTGTAGTATCACTTAGGGCTGTTGCAGTGATCGTATTACCTCCACACCAGGCAGTCATGAGTCATGACACCAGTCAAATTCCACGTTACCGTTTAGTCACGGTAATTAGGCTTCTCCAAGCTCTGATGCTGCTGATGGTCATTAGTAGCCTACCAAACTTGCTAACTGCTCAGCACTCTATTGTCCCTCTAATCACTCTGACATCAATGTAAATGTAATGGAACATCAAACACTTTGAGAGCTCATGTTGCGCAACATTACTATATGATATGCAATCGTACGAGAACACAGAGTGATGGCCTCTATTAAAAAGAGGAGGATCGGCTTTCTATAGGCTAGGCCTACTATATTTATTTCTCAACTTTCCTAATATTAAGCACATTGCTTATATTTACAACAGGTGTATAGTCTTAACTGGTTGGCATGAAAATAAACCACGGGGAAAAGCGTCCTCCATTTGCTATTTTTATCGCCTAGATGACATTTATTTCTGGTCCCGCTGCCCCTGTTTCTGGCCAGGTGCATGATAATGGTCCATTTCTAAATCAAAACAAATTTCACACATATATTATTTAGTATATGTAAAGACAAGATTAAATCAAGAATAGTCTGATGAGTGACAATATTAGTCCATCACTCGTGAATTGTATATTTTCACTTGTGAATGATGCCCAGTATTTAAAAAAACAATGCTTTTTTTTTTCTTTCAACTATTTCGAATCATACTGACCTTTCTAAAATAAATAATGGATTTATTGTGATGGTGTAGGTAGACTATATTACATGGATTTATTGTGATGGTGTAGACTATATTACATGGATTTATTGTGGTGGTGTAGGTAGACTATATTACATGGATTTATTGTGATGGTGTAGGTAGACTATATTACATGGATTTATTGTGATGGTGTAGACTATATTACATGGATTTATTGTGATGGTGTAGGTAGACTATATTACATGGATTCATTGTGATGGTGTAGACTATATTACATGGATTTATTGTGATGGTGTAGGTAGACTATATTACATGGATTTATTGTGATGGTGTAGACTATATTACATGGATTTATTGTGATGGTGTAGACTATATTACATGGATTTATTGTGATGGTGTAGACTATATTACATGGTTTTATTGTGATGGTGTAGGTAGACTATATTACATGGATTTATTGTGATGGTGTAGACTATATTACATGGATTTATTGTGATGGTGTAGACTATATTACATGGATTCATTGTGATGGTGTAGACTATATTACATGGATTCATTGTGATGGTGTAGACTATATTACATGGATTTATTGTGATGGTGTAGACTATATTACATGGATTTATTGTGATGGTGTAGACTATATTACATGGATTCATTGTGATGGTGTAGACTATATTACATGGATTTATTGTGATGGTGTAGACTATATTACATGGATTTATTGTGATGGTGTAGACTATATTACATGGATTTATTGTGATGGTGTAGACTATATTACATGGATTTATTGTGATGGTGTAGGTAGACTATATTACATGGATTTATTGTGATGGTGTAGACTATATTACATGGATTTATTGTGATGGTAGGTAGACTATATTACATGGATTTATTGTGATGGTGTAGACTATATTACATGGATTTATTGTGATGGTGTAGACTATATTACATGGATTTATTGTGATGGTGTAGGTAGACTATATTACATGGATTTATTGTGATGGACTATATTACATGGATTTATTGTGATGGTGTAGACTATATTACATGGATTCATTGTGATGGTGTAGACTATATTACATGGATTTATTGTGATGGTGTAGGTAGACTATATTACATGGATTTATTGTGATGGTGTAGACTATATTACATGGATTTATTGTGATGGTGTAGACTATATTACATGGATTCATTGTGATGGTGTAGGTAGACTATATTACATGGATTTATTGTGATGGTGTAGGTAGACTATATTACATGGATTTATTGTGATGACTATATTACATGGATTTATTGTGATGGTGTAGACTATATTACATGGATTTATTGTGATGGTGTAGACTATATTACATGGATTTATTGTGATGGTGTAGGTAGACTATATTACATGGATTTATTGTGATGGTTAGACTATATTACATGGATTTATTGTGATGGTGTAGGTAGACTATATTACATGGATTTATTGTGATGGTGTAGGTAGACTATATTACATGGATTCATTGTGATGGTGTAGGTAGACTATATTACATGGATTTATTGTGTAGACTATATTACATGGATTTATTGTGATGGTGTAGACTATATTACATGGATTTATTGTGATGGTGTAGACTATATTACATGGATTTATTGTGATGGTGTAGACTATATTACATGGATTTATTGTGATGGTGTAGACTATATTACATGGATTTATTGTGATGGTGTAGACTATATTACATGGATTTATTGTGATGGTGTAGACTATATTACATGGATTTATTGTGATGGTGTAGACTATATTACATGGATTTATTGTGATGGTGTAGACTATATTACATGGATTTATTGTGATGGATTCATTGTGATGGTGTAGACTATATTACATGGATTTATTGTGACTATATTACATGGTGTGATGGTGTAGACTATATTACATGGATTTATTGTGATGGTGTAGACTATATTACATGGATTTATTGTGATGGTGTAGACTATATTACATGGATTTATTGTGATGGTGTAGACTATATTACATGGATTTATTGTGATGGTGTAGACTATATTACATGGATTCATTGTGATAGACTATATTACATGGATTTATTGTGATGGTGTAGGTAGACTATATTACATGGATTTATTGTGATGGTGTAGACTATATTACATGGATTCATTGTGATGGTGTAGACTATATTACATGGATTTATTGTGATGGTGTAGACTATATTACATGGATTTATTGTGATGTGTGTAGACTATATTACATGGATTTATTGTGATGGTGTAGACTATATTACATGGATTCATTGTGATGGTGTAGACTATATTACATGGATTTATTGTGATGGTGTAGACTATATTACATGGATTTATTGTGATGGTGTAGGTAGACTATATTACATGGATTTATTGTGATGGTGTAGACTATATTACATGGATTTATTGTGATGGTGTAGACTATATTACATGGATTTATTGTGATGGTGTAGACTATATTACATGGATTTATTGTGATGGTGTAGGTAGACTATATTACATGGATTCATTGTGATGGTGTAGACTATATTACATGGATTCATTGTGATGTGTGTAGACTATATTACATGGATTTATTGTGATGGTGTAGGTAGACTATATTACATGGATTTATTGTGATGGTGTAGGTAGACTATATTACATGGATTTATTGTGATGGTGTAGGTAGACTATATTACATGGATTTATTGTGATGGGTGTAGACTATATTACATGGATTTATTGTGATGACTATATTACATGGATTCATTGTGATGGTGTAGACTATATTACATGGATTCATTGTGATGGTGTAGACTATATTACATGGATTTATTGTGATGGTGTAGACTATATTACATGGATTCATTGGACTGTTTAAACTGTAGATGTTCCAAAGGTCTGCATCAGTGGCTGGTAGGATATGTGTGGAAGCCAGGAGATGATAAATGTGTTCACGTTAATTAACGGTCAATCACCGTGAGACCGACAGTTATCTGCTTGACAATCACTGGCTGACGTCATTTGTGACCGTCACAATTCTAGTAATACTCACTTTAGCTGTGGTCTGTCTGTTTGTGTGTGTGTGCAGTTCAGTCCCTGTTTGAGCTGTTTTGTGTTGTTGTCTGACGGCTGTGGTTGTTGTTGACCTGTCATCTGTTGTTGTTGACCTGTCATCTGTTGTTGTTGACCTGTCATCTGTTGTTGTTGACCTGTCATCTGTTGTTGTCTGACGGCTGTGGTTGTTGTCGACCTGTCATCTGTTGTTGTTGACCTGTCATCTGTTGTTGTCTGACGGCTGTGGTTGTTGTCGACCTGTCATCTGTTGTTGTTGACGAACTTGTCGATGTTGTTTTGACGGTTGTATCTGACCTTTCCTCTACTCACCATGAAGCAGCAGAAAACGGGAATGATGCATCTCCAGAAAGGCCGTGCTCGAGCCCTGGCCCCCCTAACTATCCTGCTAGTTTCCATAGCTACCCTATCTACGCTGCAGAGGAGACGGACAGGGCCGAGGACAGGGGGGACCCAGGTCAGTCAGAGAGTGAGTGATAGTGTTGTGATATATTAGTGTAGTGTGATATCGCTGTTTGAGATAGTAGTGGGACTTCTCCGTCTCATGTCCGTTCCTGTCAGCAACATGTAGAAGTGGTGTAGAGTGTTCGGACTGATATGGTTCTGAATTTCACTGTTTCAAATAGGAAAAGTAATCGCTCATCTGAAGATACTGGTTTCAGGTGCGTGAGAAATGTTTAATTATAACTTGAAAGAAAAAAGCCTGCGCAAAAAATAAAAACGAAGGCTGAGCTCATGCCTTTTTCAAGACACTTTATTTTTCCTTTCAAATAGTTGCGTCGTGCAGCCTTGCAATGCTTTACGGCCACACAAAGGGAATGCCGCTGTCACATTCGAGGCATTATCAAGTGAATGAGTGACTGAAGTAGTGTGTACAGCCTGCGGCAACAACAAAAAAAACGAAGCTACTTTTTTCCAAATCATCAGCATCAGTTGCATCATGCGACTAATGATGAGCGGTTTAATTTAAACTTTACTGGTTGAAGTGTGTGTGTTGGCCTGACTCATTCCAGTTTGCATCAGAAGCTCAGAGACATTGACGACAGTTCCTCATAGCGGTCATACTTTGGCTGTCTCTCAAATGGTAACCTATTCCCTAAAATACAGTGCTCTACCTTTGACCAGATTCCTATGATAGGGGTATACAGTAACGGTACACGTATTCGAAATTCTAAAATCTTAACTGGCACATTTCAAACTGTCTTTTCGTGAGGCGCAAACCCGGGAACTAGTTCTGTACGATGGCGAGTGGTAGGGAGGGGAGAGGATGGGAAAGGAGAAGTGGAGGGGAGAGAAGAAGGAGGGGAGAGAAGAAGGAGGGGAGAGAAGAAGGAGGGGAGAGAAGAAGGAGGGGAGAGAAGAAGGAGGGGAGAGAAGAAGGAGGGGAGAAGGAGGGGAGAGGAGAGGATGGGAAAGGAGAGGATGGGAAAGGAGAAGTGGAGGGGAGAGGAGAAGGAGGGGAGAGGAGAGGATGGGAAAGGAGAGGATGGGAAAGGAGAAGGAGGGGAGAGGAGAGGATGGGAAAGGAGAAGGAGGGGAGAGGATGGGAAAGGAGAAGTGGAGGGGAGAGAAGAGAAGAAGGAGGGGAGAGGAGAAACCGAATGGAAGGATCCTCCGTCGTCATTTTACTGTTCGGGAACATTTTCGCTTCGCATTCGGTTTACAACGACGATTGACAGAGTTGTGGATAAAACGTTAGCAGGATGTCGCAAACTGCTCAACGACAAAAGCCTACGAAATGGCGTGTAGCTTGTCGTTGTCGTCATCAAAGCGGCACAACAGTTATAGAGCTTCCGTATTTGTGGCAAAGCGAGTTAGGAGATTAAAAGTTAAAGGAGAACGATATGCTTCAACGACTTAAGAGACCGTACCCGAACCGTACCCGAACCGTACCCGTACCCGAACCGTACCCGAACCGTACCTGTACCGTACCCGAACCGTACCCGAACCGTACCCGAACCGTACCCGAACCGTACCCGAACCGTACCCGAACCGTACCTGTACCGTACCTGAACCGTACCCGAACCGTACCTGTACCGTAACTGAACTGTAACCGTACCGTAACTGTACCATAACTGAACTGTAACCGTACCGTAACTGTACCATAACTGAACTGTAACCGTACCGTAACTGTACCATAACCGAACTGTAACCGTACCGTAACTGTACCATAACTGAACTGTAACCGTACCGTAACTGTACCGTAACTGAACCGTAACCGTACCGTAACTGTACCGTAACTGAACTGTAACCGTAACTGAACCATAACTGAACTGTAACCGTACCATAACTGAACTGTAACCGTACCGTAACTGAACCATAACTGAACTGTAACCGTACCGTAACTGAACTGTAACCGTACCGTAACTGAACCGTAACCGTACCTGAACCGTACCTGAACCGTAACCCAAAACCACAATACGTACCGAACCGTGGGTTTGGTGAACTGTGAACACCTTCTACTCGATAGGGAACAGGACACCATTTTAGATATGGCTTAGACTCAACACATAGACAATACAGCAGGTTCTTTCTCTGTCAGGTGTCTTCATCGTATGTAACCTGCCTTACTGGTTTACGCAGTAGCTCAATAGACTCCTGTCTGTCTGTGTATCAGCAACGCAACGAAAGAGATGATTAGCTTCGTGGCAGGTTTCTGTCGCCCTTGACAGTGTCACGGCATGGAGCATGTTGCCCTGGGACATCTTGAATCCTGTCGTGTCTGGTTTGTTCTCGTCAGCATCCCAAATGGCACCTTATTCCCTAATAGAGAGGAGTGCACTATGTCCCTATATAGTGAGGAGTGCACTGTGTCCCTATATAGTGAGGAGTGCACTGTGTCCCTATATAGTGAGGAGTGCACTGTGTCCCTATATAGTGAGGAGTGCACTGTGTCCCTATATAGTGAGGAGTGCACTGTGTCCCTATATAGTGAGGAGTGCACTGTGTCCCTATATAGTGAGGAGTGCACTGTGTCCCTATATAGTGAGGAGTGCACTGTGTCCCTATAGAGTGAGGAGTGCACTGTGTCCCTATAGAGTGAGGAGTGCACTGTGTCCCTATAGAGTGAGGAGTGCACTGTGTCCCTATAGAGTGAGGAGTGCACTGTGTCCCTATAGAGCAGGGGTGTCAAAGTCAAATGGACGGAGGGCCAAATAAAAAAATCAGCTACAAGACGAGGGCCGGACTGTTCGAATGTTCATTGAAAAAATTTTAAATGACGCATATAGTCTAGTGAACCTAATTGAACCTACTGAAAACCTAACAAATATATTACAATATGATCAGATAAATAAAGCAATATTTTCTTATGGCTCTGTCAGTAATCTTTAATTTTCAACAGACACAAAAGACAAATTTCCTTTATATAAATATCCCCATAACATGAACATTAAATGAAAGAAACCGGTATTCAAGGCACCATCAGTAGACTATATTTTCTATTTTAGCAAAAGTGGGCTAAATTTACTTCAAAGAAAAAACAATAATAGCAAATTTCTATCATCCACTCAACTGAAATATTTTTAAAATATAATTGGATTGAAATACAAAAAATAAAGTGCAAAAATCTATTAATCAAAAACAACACTTTGTTTAAGGAGAAGTAACATGCAGTGAAAACAAATATTAAATTTTAACTTTTAAACTTGAACTGAGTAAAAACTCTAAATATGTGATTGCACAGTAATGTTCACTTGTTTGAGGTTGAGGGTGATACTTGGTGGTGTCCCATCTTTTCCACAAGTTCATCAATGTTCGGGGTAAGGCTCTGAGCTGAAGAAATCCTCAGAATTGAGTGGAGGTGTTCAGCAGTAAGTCGACTTCAGTGTGATGTTTTGTTCAGGTTCATCAAAGAAAACAGTTGTTCACACAGGTATGTGCTGCCAAACATAGACAACGTTTGAGCAGCCTGGATGCGCAGCTGGGGCATTGTGCCGGGAGGAACGGGCGAACTCCGCAGCACCCACTGCCGCATATTTTGCCCTCAGTGCATCATTGCATTGGAGGTCAATCAACTCCATTTGGAGGTTTGGTGGTGAGCTTTCCACGTCAACAGCAAATGGGTTACCGAGCAGTTCCAACCTGCTTTTTGTGCTTCAAAGTCAGCAAATCGGCGTCGAAAGTCAGCGGCAAGCATACCTATTTTATCAGCCAACTGTGTGCTCGGGAACGCACTGGTAGAGAGCTTCTCTTTCATGGTCTGGCAGCTGGGAAAGTGGCTCAAATTTTCTTTCCGCATCTCGTCTCCCACAGAGTCAGTTTGGTTTTAAATGCCTTCACTGTACTGTACATATCAGAGATGACACGATCCCGACCCTGCAGCTGCAAGTTTATTGCATTCAGATGACTCGTAATGTCACACAGAAAAGCCATTTCACACAGAAACATTTCGTCTCGGAGTTGTGTTGTGTCTTTCCCTTTGCTGTCCAAGAACAGACAAATCTCCTCACGAAGCTCGAAACATCTTTGAAGCACCTTTCCCTGGCTTAGCCATCGCACCTCTGTGTGATAAGGCAAATCACCATGCTCCGTTTCTAACTCCGTCAGAAATGCCTTGAACTGGCGGTGATTCAAACCTTTGGCTCTGATAAAGTTAACTGTGCGCGTGATGATGCTCATTACATGCTCCATTTTCAAGGCTTTACCGCACAACGCTTCCTGGTGTATGATACAATGATAAGCTGTCAGCTCACCTGTCGCGTTTTCCTCTTGCATCTTTTCCCGTATCTTCGCCACCAGTCCGCTCCTGTGTCCACACATCGCAGGTGCTCCGTCGGTTGTCAAACCCACGAGTTTTTCCCAAGGCAGCTCCATCTCATTTACACATCTTGACACCTCTTCATACAAATCATGCCCCGTAGTTGTGCCATGCATAGGACGTAAAGCCAAAAACTCCTCTGTCACGCTTAGGTTGGAGTCCACTCCGCGGATGAAAATTGACAACTGGGCAATGTCAGAAATGTCGGTGCTCTCATCCACAGCCAAGGAATATGCAATAAAATCTTTTCCCTTTTTCACAAGCTGCTCTTTTAGATTGATGGACAACTGGTCTACTCTCTCGGCAATGGTGTTTCTGCTCAGACTCACATTTAAAAAGAGTTGCCTTTTTTCTGGGCAAACTTCGTCACAAACTTTAATCATGCAGTTTTTGATGAAATCCCCCTCCGTAAATGGCCGGGCTGATTTAGCGATCTCTTCTGCCAAAATAAAACTGGCCTTGACAGCAGCCTGGCCTTGTGATTTGGCTTTTTGAACAGAGCCTGTCGAGATTTGAGGCCTCGTTTTAATTCCTCTGCCTTTTGTAGCCTTTGTTCCATGTCCATATTCTTGTTTTTGTCCGCGTGTTTCGTTTCATAATGTCGTCTCAGATTATACTCTTTCAGTACCGCCACACTTTCTCCACACAGAAGACACACAGGTTTTCCAGCTACCTTCGTGAACATATACTCCGACTCCCACCTTGTTTGAAACCCCCGGTTCTCAGTATCCACCTTCCGTTTTGCCATTTTTGATGGGTATCTGAAAGTTAATTTTACTGTGATGCTGACGACTGCTGTGCCAATAAATATTGAAATGAAGCAGCCTACTGCTCGGTGCGTCACCTTTGCATTGTGGGAAATGTAGTATTGGTGCGTGTAAAAGATCTGCGGGCTGCCGGCTTGCTGCGGGCCGGTTCTAATAATAAATCAAGATCATCCCAGGGGCCGTAAAAAACCTTCTTGCGGGCCGGATGTGGCCCGCGGGCCTTGACTCTGACATATGTGCTATAGAGTGAGGAGTGCACTGTATCCCTATATAGTGAGGAGTGCACTGTGTCCCTATATAGTGAGCAGTGCACTGTGTCCCTATATAGTGTGGAGTGAGGAGTGCACTGTGTCCCTATATAGTGAATAGTGAGCAGTGCACTGTGTCCCTATATAGTGAATAGTGAGCAGTGCACTGTGTCCCTATATAGTGAGCAGTGCACTGTGTCCCTATATAGTGTGGAGTGCACTGTGTCCCTATATAGTGTGGAGTGCACTGTGTCCCTATATAGTGAGCAGTGCACTGTGTCCCTATATAGTGAGGAGTGCACTGTGTCCCTATATAGTGAGGAGTGCACTGTGTCCCTATATAGTGAGGAGTGCACTGTGTCCCTATATAGTGAGGAGTGCACTGTGTCCCTATATAGTGAGGAGTGCACTGTGTCCCTATATAGTGAGGAGTGCACTGTGTCCCTATATAGTGAGGAGTGCACTGTGTCCCTATATAGTGAGGAGTGCACTGTGTCCCTATATAGTGAGCAGTGCACTGTGTCCCTATATAGTGAGGAGTGCACTGTGCCCCTATAGAGTGAGGAGTGCACTGTGTCCCTATAGAGTGAGGAGTGCACTGTGTCCCTATATAGTGAGGAGTGCACTGTGTCCCTATATAGTGAGGAGTGCACTGTGTCCCTATATAGTGAGCAGTGCACTGTATCCCTATATAGTGAGGAGTGCACTGTGTCCCTATATAGTGAGCAGTGCACTGTGTCCCTATATAGTGTGGAGTGAGGAGTGCACTGTGTCCCTATATAGTGAATAGTGAGCAGTGCACTGTGTCCCTATATAGTGAATAGTGAGCAGTGCACTGTGTCCCTATATAGTGAGCAGTGCACTGTGTCCCTATATAGTGTGGAGTGCACTGTGTCCCTATATAGTGTGGAGTGCACTGTGTCCCTATATAGTGAGCAGTGCACTGTGTCCCTATATAGTGAGGAGTGCACTGTGTCCCTATATAGTGAGGAGTGCACTGTGTCCCTATATAGTGAGGAGTGCACTGTGTCCCTATATAGTGAGGAGTGCACTGTGTCCTATATAGTGAGGAGTGCACTGTGTCCCTATATAGTGAGGAGTGCACTGTGTCCTATATAGTGAGGAGTGCACTGTGTCCCTATATAGTGAGGAGTGCACTGTGTCCCTATATAGTGAGGAGTGCACTGTGTCCCTATATAGTGAGGAGTGCACTGTGTCCCTATATAGTGAGGAGTGCACTGTGTCCCTATATAGTGAGGAGTGCACTGTGTCCCTATATAGTGAGGAGTGCACTGTGTCCCTATATAGTGAGGAGTGCACTGTGTCCCTATAGAGTGAGGAGTGCACTGTGTCCCTATAGAGTGAGGAGTGCACTATATCCCTATATAGTGAGGAGTGCACTGTGTCCCTATATAGTGAGGAGTGCACTGTGTCCCTATATAGTGAGGAGTGCACTGTGTCCCTATATAGTGAGGAGTGCACTGTGTCCCTATATAGTGAGGAGTGCACTGTGTCCCTATATAGTGAGGAGTGCACTGTGTCCCTATATAGTGAGGAGTGAGGAGTGCACTGTGTCCCTATATAGTGAGGAGTGCACTGTGTCCCTATATAGTGAGCAGTGCACTGTGTCCCTATATAGTGAGGAGTGCACTGTGTCCCTATAGAGTGAGGAGTGTACTATGTCCCTATATAGTGAGCAGTGCACTGTATCCCTATATAGTGAGGAGTGCACTGTGTCCCTATATAGTGAGGAGTGCACTGTGCCCCTATAGAGTGAGGAGTGCACTGTGTCCCTATATAGTGAGGAGTGCACTGTGTCCCTATATAGTGAGGAGTGCACTGTGCCCCTATAGAGTGAGGAGTGCACTGTGTCCCTATATAGTGAGGAGTGCACTGTGTCCCTATATAGTGAGGAGTGCACTATATCCCTATATAGTGAGGAGTGCACTGTGTCCCTATATAGTGAGGAGTGCACTGTGTCCCTATATAGTGAGGAGTGCACTGTGTCCCTATATAGTGAGGAGTGCACTGTGTCCCTATATAGTGAGGAGTGCACTGTGTCCCTATATAGTGAGGAGTGAGGAGTGCACTGTGTCCCTATATAGTGAGCAGTGCACTGTGTCCCTATATAGTGAGGAGTGCACTGTGTCCCTATAGAGTGAGGAGTGCACTATGTCCCTATATAGTGAGCAGTGCACTGTATCCCTATATAGTGAGGAGTGCACTGTGCCCCTATAGAGTGAGGAGTGCACTGTGTCCCTATAGAGTGAGGAGTGCACTGTGTCCCTATATAGTGAGGAGTGCACTGTGTCCCTATATAGTGAGGAGTGCACTGTGTCCCTATATAGTGAGGAGTGCACTGTGTCCCTATATAGTGAGGAGTGCACTGTGTCCCTATATAGTGAGGAGTGCACTGTGTCCCTATATAGTGAGCAGTGCACTGTGTCCCTATATAGTGAGCAGTGCACTATATCCCTATATAGTGAGGAGTGCACTGTGTCCCTATATAGTGAGGAGTGCACTGTGTCCCTATATAGTGAGCAGTGCACTATATCCCTATATAGTGTGGAGTGCACTGTGTCCCTATATAGTGTGGAGTGAGGAGTGCACTATGTCCCTATATAGTGAATAGTGAGCAGTGCACTATATCCCTATATAGTGAGGAGTGCACTGTGTCCCTATATAGTGTGGAGTGAGGAGTGCACTATGTCCCTATATAGTGAGGAGTGCACTATATCCCTATATAGTGAGGAGTGCACTATGTCCCTATATAGTGAGGAGTGCACTGTGTGGGGAATAGATTGCCATTTGGGATGCAGACGTAATTTCGTCCACCAATCCGCTCTCTCTCTCGCTGTCTCTCTCTCTCTCGCATTTTGCCTGTGGGCGGGTTTAGGGTAGACGCCATGTCTCAGGCCTAGTGACGAGGGAAGTGTTTATAATACTGAACCACCTGTTGGTGCTCTGACTGCGTGTGTGTGTATGTGTGTGTGTGTGTGTGTGTGTGTGTGTGTGTGTGTGTGTGTGTGTCACCATTTACTGCTAAGCTTACTACCATCATATCGTATGATGAATCAACATCTACAGCTTGATTTGTTCACAACGTCATCGTCAACAGAACTTCAAGCCCGGTTCAAAATACTGGTGACAAAATGCGTCCTTCCTTGAAATACTGTTGTCACTGACTTTACATGACAAGGGGAGGGGAAACCTTTGTCATGGAAGGAGGCATTAGAAAAGGGTCTGTGTGTTATAAATGGCACCCTTTTCCTTAACCCCCCCCGCCGCCCCTCCTGAGGTTGATGTCCGTTCCCCTGCGGAAATCAAATTAGCATCATCCAAACGACCCCCCCCCCCCCATACAAATCTGTCCGGTTTTTTTTAAGAGATGTCTGTTTTTTGTTTTGCATTGGGTGCGTCTCAATCTGACTACTTGGTGAAAGGTGACAGAGCTAGAGCTTGGCCTCAACATACATATCTGAAGGTCCCCCCGGTAACAGTTGGAAAAAGGTATATATGGGTACAGTTTAGTGCCAAATACATGGAAAAAACAACAACTGATTGTTCAGATCTAGAACAAACACTTCAGAACAAACTTCCTTTGGATTGTTTTGGGGTGGAGGACTATCTGTTACATTTAATTGTTTATTTTACCTTTATTTTACCTTTATTTTACCTTTATTTTACCTTTATTTAACCTTTATTTAACTAGGCTTTATTTTACCTTTATTTTACCTTTATTTTAGAACTTTAAACTATTATTTACCTTTATTTAACCTTTATTTAACGGACTACCGGGGGGACCGTGGGTTAACTGCCTTGTTCAGGGGCAGAACGACAGATTTTTTTTTTCAGCTCAGGGATTCGATCTTGCAACCTTTTTGGTGGTTACTGCCCCAGCGCTCTAACCACTAGGCTACCTTCCGCCCCACTACATGTAGTGAATTTGTTAACTGCTAATAGCAGTTAGGCCGAAATATATTTTTTTTTATACAAAATGTTTTGTATTTTTACTTCAAGGGGTCTTAATTCTTAATTAAAAAATTGACAAAATTACCCTTGGTATGGCCTTCTTAAAACAATTCCATATACAGTTGAAGTCAGAAGTTAACATACACTTAGGTTGGAGTCATTAAAACTTGTTTTTTCAACCACTCCCCAAATTTCTTGTTAACAAACTATAGTTTTGGTAAGTTGTTTAGGACATCTACTTTGTGCATGACACAATTAATTTTTCTAAAAATTTGTTTACAGACAGATTATTTCACTTATAATTCACTGCATCACAATTCCAGTGGGTCAGAAGTTTACATACACTAAGTTGACTGTGCCTTTAAACAGCTTGGAAAATTCCAGAAAATGATGTCATGGCTTTAAAAGCTTCTGATAGGCTAATTGACATCATTTGAGTCAATTGGAGGTGTATCTGTGGATGTATTTCAAGGCCTACCTTCAAACTCAGTGCCTCTTTGCTTGACATCATGGGAAAATCAAAAGAAATCAGCCAAGACCTCAGAAAAAAAAAAAATGGTAGACCTCCACAAGTCTGGTTCATCCTTGGGAACAATTTCCAAACGCCTGTAGGTACCACGTTCATCTGTAAAAACAATAGTACGCAAGTATAAACACCATGGGACCATGCAGCCATCATACCGCTCAGGAAGGAGACGCGTTCTGTCTCCTAGAGATGAACGTACTTTGGCGCGAAAAGTGCAAATCAATCCCAGAACAACAGCATAGGACCTTGTGAAGATGCTTGAGTAAACCGGTACAAAAGTATCTAAATCCACAGTAAAACGAGTGCAATATCGACATAACCTGAAAGGCCACTCAACAAGGAAGAAGCCACTGCTCCAAAACCGGCATAAAAAAGCCAGACTACGGTTTGCAACTGCAAATGGGGACAAAGATGGTACTTTTTGGAGAAATGTTCTCTGGTCTGATGAAACATCAATAGAACTGTTTGGCCAAAATGACCATCGTTATGTTTGGAGGAAAAAGGGGGAGGCTTGCAAGCCAAAGAACACCATCCCAACCGTGAAGCACGGGGGTGGCAGCAATATGTTGTGGGGGTGCTTTGCTGCAGGAGGGACTGGTGCACTTCACAAAATAGATGGCATCATGAGGATGGAAAATTATGTGGATATATTGAAGCAACACTTCAAGACATCAGTCAGGAAGTTAACGCTTGGTCGCAAATGGGTCTTCCAAATGGACAATGACCCCAAGCATACTTCCAAAGTTGTGGCAAAATGGCTTAAGGACAACAAAGTCAAGGTATTGGAGTGGCCATCACAAAGCCCTGACCTCAATCCTATAGAAAATTTGTGGGCAGAACTGAAAAAGCGTGTGCGAGCAACGATTCCTACAAACCTGACTCGGTTACACCAGCTCTGTCAGGAGGAATGGGCCAAAATTCACCCAGATTGTGGAACGCTGCCAGAAACATTTGACCCAAGTTAAACAATTTAAAGGCAATGCTACCAAATACTAATTGAGTGTTTGTAAACTTCTGACCCACTGAGAATGTGATGAAAGAAATAAAAGCTGAAATAAATCATTCTCTCTACTATTATTCAGACACTTCACATTCTTAAAATAAAGTGGTGATCCTAACTGACCTAAGACAGGGAATTTTTACTAGGATTAAATGTCAGGAATTGTGAAACTGAGTTTAAAAGTATTTGGCTAAGCCACTGCTTCCAATTTCAACTGTAGCTTAGTAGAACACCCCCCTCCCCCAGCGTAGACAGGGCTTAGGCTCTTATGGGTTTTAAATAGTGCACTACTTTGGACCAATACCCCAATGGGCCCTGGTCAAAGTAGTGCACTATATAGGCAATAGGGTGGGGTAACTTCACCCTACTCTGATGCATGAGGATATGGTTTGTTGTGATGGTTGAAGTGTTGGGTTCTGGCTCCCCCTACTGACTGGAGTGTGTAATGTCTCAATGCCACTTCATCCAGACTTCTCTCCTCCACAGTTGATAAAGTGAAGTTTGAACCTCCGCTGAGGAAGGAAACAGAGGCTCACGTTGAAATGGTGAATATATTTAAAATTATGTATTTGCAATACTGTTTATCAGCAATTTTTTTCTTATTTGAATTTGTGTAATCTAGTGTAATGTATGTTGGTCAGGAAGTGATTGTAAATATCCCCAAGTAAAAGTTTGCTTCCCAAATCGCACCCTATTCCCTATTTAATACACCACTTTTGACTAGGGCAGTGTTTCCCAAATCGCACCCTATTCCCTATATAGTACACCACTTTTGACTAGGGCAGTGTTTCCCAAATCGCACCCTATTCCCTATATAGTACACCACTTTTGACTAGGGCAGTGTTTCCCAAATCGCACCCTATTCCCTATATAGTACACCACTTTTGACTAGGGCAGTGTTTCCCAAACTCGGTCCCCGGGACTCCAAAGTTGGGAACGTTTTTTTGTCCCAACACAACACAGCTGATTCAAATTATCAAAGCTTGATGAATCAGCCGTGTAGTGCCAGGTGGGTCGGCCGTGTAGTGCCAGGTGAATCAGCCGTGTAGTGCCAGGTGGGTCGGCCGTGTAGTGCCAGGTGGGTCGGCCGTGTAGTGCCAGGTGGGTCGGCCGTGTAGTGCCAGGTGAATCGGCCGTGTAGTGCCAGGTGAATCGGCCGTGTAGTGCCAGGTGAATCGGCCAGGTGAATCGGCCGTGTAGTGCCAGGTGAATCGGCCAGGTGAATCGGCCGTGTAGTGCCAGGTGAATCGGCCAGGTGGGTCGGCCGTGTAGTGCCAGGTGGGTCGGCCGTGTAGTGCCAGGTGAATCGGCCGTGTAGTGCCAGGAGAGTCGGCCGTGTAGTGCCAGGAGAGTCGGCCGTGTAGTGCCAGGTGAGAATCGGCCGTGTAGTGCCAGGAGAGTCGGCCGTGTAGTGCCAGGAGAGTCGACCGTGTAGTGCCAGGTGAGTCGGCCGTGTAGTGCCAGGTGAGTCGGCCGTGTAGTGCCAGGAGGGTCGGCCGTGTAGTGCCAGGTGAATCGGCCGTGTAGTGCCAGGTCGGCCGTGTCGTGCCAGGTGGGTCGACCGTGCCAGGTGGGAGAGTCGGCCGTGCCAGGTGAGTGCCAGGTGCCAGGTGGGTCGGCCGTGTAGTGCCAGGTGGGTCGGGTGGGTGGGTCGGCCGTGTAGTGCCAGGTGGGTGGGTCGGCCGTGTAGTGCCAGGTGGGTGGGTCGGCCGTGTAGTGCCAGGTGGGTCGGCCGTGTAGTGCCAGGTGGGTCGGCCGTGTAGTGCCAGGTGGGTCGGCCGTGTAGTGCCAGGTGGGTCGGCCGTGTAGTGCCAGGTGGGTCGGCCGTGTAGTGCCAGGTGGGTCAGCCGTGTAGTGCTAGGGCAACAAAACAAAACGGTGTACGCCCTTGGAGTCCCCAGGACTAGGACATGAGGTTGCCATTTCAGACACAGCCTGCAGTTGAAATACCCTCTGTATCCCAAATGACACCCTATTCCCTATATAGTGCACTACTTTAGACCAGAGCCCTATGGCACCCTATTCCCTATATAGTGCACTACTTTTGACCAGAGCACTGCAGTCGTGCACTATATAGGTAATAGTTCCATTTGAGACACAGACCTTGGTGGTAGTAACTAACATGTCTTGTTTGTTATTGCTGTGGTCTCTCCAGGACGTGACTAAACACAGCGACTTCCCCTCTCCCTGGAGCCCTTTCGCAGAGGGAGGCATCTCTACCAGGTGAGAACCATGGTAACCGTCGTCACGGGAACGACTCTATTCCGTTCCAGGCTTCTGTTTTTTTTGCTGGTTGGCCATGCTGTCTCGTGTCTTGTCTTTTTTTTATGTTCCAGTGGGATTTCTGGGACAACTGAAATACCTTGGATGTACACTGTGGTTAAACGGAAGTTAAAGGGGTCTCTCCGACACTCAACAATATGTCGCGTAGAGCATACTTCATTTTTTCGAAGCAAATTTTTATATTTCAGGACCCTTTTTAAATGTTTTCTTATCTAGACTCGCTGACTGGTTTTACACACCAACTTTTTAGTGGAATGGTTCTCTATTGATTACACCGTGGTTACACTGTGGTTACACCGTGGTTACACCGTGGTTACACAGGGTACAATGTCAGTAGTAACTCATCTGGAAATTATCTGCTCAAGCTTTCTATTTTTCAGGCATATTTCTGTGTTTTTTCGGACCACCTTGGTCCAAACAATGTACTTTAAAAAAAAAAAAATCGTTTTTTTTAAAATAAATTACACTATACAGTGACACCATGTCTATTTAATTTGTCTATGTAAGCAGTATCTACAGAGCATTCGGAAAGTATTCAGGCCCTTTGACTTTTTCCACATTTTATTATGTTACAGCTTTATTTGAAAATGGATTAAATAGTTTTTTCCCCCTCATCAATCTACACACAATACCCCATAATGACATCACAATAACCCATAATGACATCAAATACACCTTAATGACATCACAATAACCCATAATGACATCACAATAACCCATAATGACATCACAATACCCCATAATGACATCACAATAACCCATAATGACATCACAATACCCCATAATGACAAAGCAAAACAGGTTTTTAGAAATGTTAATTGTTTATTACAATCAGAAAACTGAAATATTACATTTTACACAAGTATTCAGACCCTTTACTCAGTACTTTGTTGAAGCACCTTTGGCAGCGATTACTGCCTCGAGTCTTCTTGGGTGTGACGCAACAAGCTTGGCACACCTGTATTTGGGGAGTTTCTCACATTCTTCTCTGCAGATCCTCTCAAGCTCTGTCAGGTTGGATTTTCAGGTCTCTCCAGAGATGTTCGATCAGGTTGAAGTCCGGGCTCTGGCTGGGCCACCCAAGGGCATTCAGAGACTTGTCTCGAAGCCACTCCTGCGTTGTCTTGGCTGTGTGCTTAGGGTCGTTGTCCCAGTCTGAGGTCCTGAGCGCTCTGGAGCAGTTTTTCATCAAGAATCTCTCTGTACTTTGCTCCGTTTATCTTTCCCTCGATCCTGACTAGTCTCGCGATGCCAAGCGTCAGCTGGAGTGGTGTAAAGCTCGCCGCAATTGGACTCTGGAGCAGTGGAAACTCTCTCTCTGGAGTGATGAATCACGGTTCACCATCTGGCAGTCCGACGGATGAATCTGGGTTTGGCGGATACCAGGAGAACACTACCTGCCCCAATGCATAGTGCCAACTGTAAAGTTTGGTGGAGGAGGAATAAATGTCTGGGGCTGTTTTTATGGTTCAAGCTAGCCCCTTTAATTCCAGTGAAGGGGAATCCTAAAGCTACAGCATACAATGACATTCTAGACGATTCTGTGCTTTAAACTGCAACGTTTTCTCTCAGGTCCATGGCTAAATGTGTAGAATTGCATACATTTGTTTTAAAAATTCAAACTGACAGGGGGTCTCTAAAATGTTCCTTTAAATTCAGCTGCACTGACTGGCCAACCACGCCCATTGCCACGCCCCCTTCCATGTTCCGTGTTTATTGTCTCTTTATATGGGTTGTCTAATAGCTTTGTTCTGTGAAGAATTGTTTTTTTTGGGGGGGTCACTTTATCAATACAATCAATGAGAAGAACCAATACACATTTTGAACAATCCCCATTCCACCTATAGCACAGGTCGGCAACAGGCAGCGATTTGTTTGGTGGTTAGTTATGGTGAGTGAATTTGCATTGTAAAGGATTATGTATCTATCCGCTCCTGTCCCGCGGCTAAATCTAGTTACCTAACCGTGACACGTAGCTTCCTAACTTTGTGGAGTTTTGTTGTTTACATGGTTTTGCTCACTTCCCCTTGTTGTGAGACAAACCTGTTCCATTCACCTCACTGTGTGGAGGTGCCTGTTCTGTTCTCAAAGAATAACCCATCATGCTTACCTACCTACCCCTCCCTCCCCACCCTCTCTCTCCCTCTCTCCCCACCCCCTCCCCACCCCTGTTCTGTTCTCAAAGCATAACCCATCATGCTTACCTACCTACCACTCCCTCCCAACCCTCTCCCTCAACACCCTCTCCTCCCTCGCTCCCCCTCCCCATCCCTCCCAACCCTCTCCCACCATCTCCCTCCCTGATCAGGTAGTATCTAGGTCTTGACTCTCTTTCCTTCTGCCTCCTTTCTGTTGCTCGCTTCTTCTTCTCTCTTTCCTTCTGCCTCCTTTCTGTTGCTCGCTTCTTCTTCTCTCTTTCCTTCTGCCTCCTTTCTGTTGCTCGCTTCTTCTTCTCTCTTTCCTTCTGCCTCCTTTCTGTTGCTCGCTTCTTCTTCTCTCTTTCCTTCTGCCTCCTTTCTGTTGCTCGCTTCTTCTTCTCTCTTTCCTTCTGCCTCCTTTCTGTTGCTCGCTTCTTCTGTCTTTCCAAAGGAGCCTTCTGAAAAGTGTTGAGGATGAGTTGTTTCAATGGTAACGCTTAACACCCCGTGGTAAAACCATGCCCACGACGCGCTCTACCCCTCTGCTAACTGTTGCGTGGCAGCCCGGCCGATGGGTAGAGGTAGCTGCTGTGGTCTGGCTGTGTGCAGTGCAGTGATGTGTGCCACCCTGCCGTGCTCCGTTCATACCCATCCTCATACCCTCCCATGTGGGCTGTGATATAGCTGTTGACCCTGCCAGCCTCAGAGGAGTTGATGGATGTGTGCTCCTAATTGAGGTGCAGGTAGACAGACAGTAGGGAAACTCAGAAGGACAGACGGATGGACAGACATAGAGGCTGTGAATTTAACTGCTATTCATGCTGGCTATTAACGACAAACAGGAAGTGTCGTTAATAGCCAGGATTTAACAAGCTCAGACAGGGCTCTTAAACGAGTTGTAACCTCCAGCACCATTTCACCATGGCAACCGACAGCTACATTGTAAATAACTTAAACCTAAACCAGCGAGCCCTGCAGGGTTTTGTTTTGTTTGACTTAGACTTGTTTCCCCGTGCACTAGAGTTTAGTTCAATATTTACTGAGAATTGTATGTGTACGTCTTGAGAACGTCTTGAGAACGTCTTGAGAACGTCTTGAGAACCAGTCTTGAGAACGTCTTGAGAACCAGTAGTTGCTCTGCTTTGTGCGTTTTCCTGCTTTACTATTGATTTACGAAACAAACAAATTAGCTAATCAATATGTGTTTCTTTCCGCCACAGGCTACTGCTTTTGTGGTACATTTTCAGATGAATCATTGACCCCCTGCCCTTTAACCCCTGAATCATAAAGTCCTGACTCCTGTTCTCTCTGACCCCCTGCCCTTTACCCCGGGATCATACAGTCCTGACTCCTGTTCTCTCTGACCCCCTTCCCTTTACCCCAGGATCATACAGAGTCCTGACTCCTGTTCTCTCTGACCCCCTGCCCTTTACCCCGGGATCATACAGTCCTGACTCCTGTTCTCTCTGACCCCCTGCCCTTTAACCCCTGAATCATAAAGTCCTGACTCCTGTTCTCTCTGACCCCCTTCCCTTTACCCCTGAATCATACAGTCCTGACTCCTGTTCTCTCTGACCCCCTTCCCTTTACCCCAGGATCATACAGTCCAGACTCCTGTTCTCTCTGACTCCCTGCCCTTTACCCCGGGATCATACAGTCCTGACTCCTGTTCTCTCTCTCTGTTCTCTCTGTTCTCACTGACTCCCTGTTAGTGAGCATTTCACCTTTGCCAAGATAATCCATCCACCTAACAGGTGTGGCATATCAAGAAGCTGATTAAACAGCATGATCATTACAAAGGTGCACCTTGTGCTGGGGACAATAAAAGGCCACTTTAAACTGTGCAGTTTTGTCACACAACACAATGCAACGGATGTCTCAAGTTTTGAGGGAGCAATTGGCATGCTGACTGCAGGAATGTCCACCACAGCTGTTGACCAGAGAATTGAATGTGCATTTCTCTACCATAAGCCGCCTCCAGTACATCCTAACCTACCTCACAACCGTCTTTGGTGTTGTGTGGACGAGCGGTTTCCTCATGTCAACGTTGTGAACGGAGTGCTCCGTGGTGGTGGGGGGGTTATGGTATGGGCAGACATAAGCTACGGGCAACGAACATAATTGCAATTTCTCGATGGAAATGTATTTGAATGCACAGAAATACCGTGACGAGATCCTGAGGCCGACTGTGAGGGCATTATTTTTTTATTATTTTAATTTTTAAGATATCTGTGACCAATAGATGCATATCTGTATTCCCAGTCATGTGAAATCCATAAATGAATTAAGCTCTAATGTACTGATTTCCTCATAGGAACTGTAACTCAGTAAAAATCAATGACATTTATTTTATTTTTTATGTTGCATTTCTATTTTTGTTCAGTACAGTTGACCCCGATGGTAACATTACGTCCCTCACTTCAACCCAGCCCTGAACACCCTGTAGCTGTCCTCTCTGATCTCTCTCCTCTCTTCTCTCTGATCTGTCCATTCTCTCTCTCTGCTCCCAGGGGACATATGGCCCATCTGGAGGACGCCTTTGAAGACGTGGAGCTGTAAGGGCTGCTTTCACACACACTCACACACGCACACACACACACACTCACACACGCACACACACAGACGCACACACACACACACTCACACACACACACACTCACACACACTCACACTCACACACACACACACACACACACACTCACACAGACGCACAAATATCCCCTGCCAGCTGCCTGACTGTTTTGGTCTCTTCCCATTCTAGGTCGACCCTCAAGCACGGAATCCCACCTCCTCTACCCCCAAAGGTAAAGCCCAATGTACCTCTACTTTGAGGTACAGCCTAATTCACTGCACATGCTTTGGGTTTTCTGCATCAGTGTTTACGGCTGCAGTCATTTAGCTGTGGCGCAGCGCCACGGTAAAATCGTTGCCGCCACGGCCCAAAAATATGTAACAAAACATGTTTTTGCTGAATCACACTTAGAAGATGCTTACTTTCCCTCTGCAAACAAAAGCGTGTAATGAATAGAACAATCTGACAAGCACCTAGTAGAATAGTTTATCTATTTACCTAGTCGGCTTGTTGTTCTGTGTGAGATAGATAGATAGATATTCCTCTCGAGGTGCATTGAAGTGCCATTGAGAGTGAAACACAAATTGTGATAAGCAGTCAATGCACAACAAAATGGCCTTTGTTAAAAAGAGGAGGATCCCAGCTTTCCATTCCTACTTGATTTATTTCTCAAATCCTGGGTAACCTGGACTAACACACCCACCCTACCTCAAAATAATTTTGGGGGGAGTGACTTTATTTAAAAAATGGGATCAGACCGATTTATATTTTGGGGTTGTGCAGGAGTCGTGGCAACCAGGGAAAATGTTGTGACATGAAGTGGTTTCTGTGAGACAGGAAGTATTACCCCAGGTGCCAGGTTACCCAGGTTACCCAGGTTACTCAGGTTACTCCAGGTTACCCCCAGGTTACCCCAGGTTACCCAGGTTACTCCAGGTTACCTTAACAGGTACATTATATTCACTGTGTTTATGCAAGGTTTTTTTGTGACATCAAATTCATCAATATGATGCAAACTAGTTTAAAGATCAAATTTGAGATCTTAGCCCAAAAGGGCAAATGGCCTATTGGGCTCCCGAGTGGCGCAGCGGTCTAAGTCACTGCATCTCAGTGCTAGAGGCGTCACCACAGACACTCTGGTTCGATTCCAGGCGGTGTCACAACCGACCGTGATTGGGAGTCCCGTAGGGCGGCGCACAATTGGCCCCAGCGTCGTCCCGGGTTTGGCCGTCATTGTAAATAAGAATTTGTCCTTAACTGACTTGCCTAGTTAATTAAAGGTTAAATAAATAAATAAAATGTTGACAGGCAACCCCATATTTCAGTCTGTTTATTTACTAACACTGTGCTGCATCAGTTGGGCTACAGGTGATCATGCTTACTGCTAACAGCAAACCGAATACATGTTTTAATTACTATTTATTAAAAAAAAAAAAAAGTTAACTAGGCAAGTCAATAATATATAAGTCAAATATGTTTAAATATTTTTTAAACACATTTTATTTTAATATGTTATACAGCTAATTTCTGGAGGTGGAAAGTATCATTTAGGTGGAATCAGCATTATTTTATTTTTATTTTTTTGGGAGTAGAATGTCCTCTAAAGTCACTAGAACTGAGCTTCTCAGTCCTCCTACATAAATATGATCCAAGGGAAGGGACCATTGTCCCCTAAAACAAGGGGGGGGTTGCCCTCACTGCTACACATTTTTCCAGAGGAAACACTTAAAAGACACACCCTCGTCTACCTTATGCCCTTGGGGGAATTCCCGTCGCCATCTTGGAGGGTGGTCCAAATGATTAGCCAATCAAGGGGAGTTTGTAACGTAAGCCCCTCAACCCTCGTTTTTTAGTCGAGTGTGTGAGTGTATAATTATGTTCACTCTGGGGCCTGAAACTCCCCATAATTCAATTCAGCACAGTTGCACATCCGCTAAGAATAGTCTGTCAAAACTTAAAAACAAAATTAATGGAGAAGTTTACACACAAGTGGAAGTAAAAACAAATGCAAATAAATTAGAAATTGTGCTACTAATGCACACACACTTCTCATAAAAGTAAATATTTTGGAAGTTTTAGAAATAAAACATTTTCCTTCAGAAGCTCTAGCTAGGCAGGCTAACGTAAGTTAGCTAATTAATTTGCTAGCTATCATACAGTAGGCAGGCTAACGTTAGTTAGCTAATTAATTTGCTAGCTATCATACAGTAGGCAGGCTAACGTTAGTTAGCTAATTAATTTGCTAGCTATCATACAGTAGGCAGGCTAACGTTAGTTAGCTAATTAATTTGCTAGCTATCATACAGTAGGCAGGCTAACGTTAGTTAGCTAATTAATGTTCTAGCTATCATACAGTAGGCAGGCTAACATTAGTTAGCTAATTCATTTGCTAGCTATCATACAGTAGGTGTATATATTAACTATATCATTATTAATAAGTAGACATGCAATTATAATTGACTGTAGCACATATAAAGAACCCACAAGCCACCAGTGGATGAGTGATTTCCGGGCAAGGACAGTCCATTTAATCATTAAAAATCATTCCTTCCTCCCTCACCCCTCGCCCTGCCTCACCCTGCCTCACCCCTCGCCCTCCCTCACCCCTCGCCCTGCCTCACCCCTCGCCCTCCCTCACCCCTCGCCCTGCCTCACCCCTCGCCCTGCCTCACCCCTCGCCCTGCCTCACCCCTCCCGCCCTCGCCCCCTCACCCCTCGCCCTCCTCACCCCTCGCCCTCCCTCACCCCTCGCCCTGCCTCACCCCTCGCCCTGCCTCACCCCTCGCCCTGCCTCACCCCTCGCCCTGCCTCACCCCTCGCCCTCCCTCACCCCTCGCCCTGCCTCACCCCTCGCCCTGCCTCAACCCTCGCCCTGCCTCACCCTGCCTCACCCCTCGCCCTGCCTCACCCCTCGCCCTCCCTCACCCCTCGCCCTCCCTCACCACCTCGCCCTGCCTCACCCCTCCCTCACCCCTCGCCCTGCCTCACCCCTCGCCTCCTCACCCCCGCCCTCCCTCACCCCTCGCCCTGCCTCACCCCTCGCCCTCCCTCACCCCTCGCCCTGCCTCACCCTCCCTCACCCCTCGCCCTGCCTCACCCCTCGCCTCCCTCACCCCTCGCCCTCCCTCACCCCTCGCCCTGCCTCACCCCTCGCCCTCCCTCACCCCTCGCCCTGCAAGAGTATACTCGTCAGACGTCATGACACGTCATCAGAAGTGAGGGCTGAGGGGATAGGGTGTGTCTTTTTAAGTGTTTGAACTGCAGCCACTGTTCTGCATATACCTGACAAACAGGCGTGTACATAACCCCTTGTTTTCCTCCCTCTTCCTCTCCTCTGCTCTGTTCTCTTCATCTCTGCCTCGCTTCCTCTGCCTCTCCTTCTCCCTCCTCTGCTCTGTTCTCTTCTTCCTCTCCTCTCCTTCCCTCTTCCTCTCCTCTCTTCCTCTGCCTCTCCTCCTCTTCTCCTTCCCTCTTCCTCTCCTCTGCTCTGTTCTCTTCATCTCTGCCTCACTTCCTCTGCCTCTCCTTCTCCCTCCTCTGCTCTGTTCTCTTCTTCCTCTCCTCCTCTCCTTCCCTCTTCCTCTCCTCTCTTCATCTCTGCCTCTCCTCCTCATCTCTGCCTCGCTTCCTCTGCCTCTCCTTCTCCCTCCTCTGCTCTGTTCTCTTCTTCCTCTCCTCCTCTCCTTCCCTCTTCCTCTCCTCTTTTCGACTGCCTCGCCTCCTCTCCTTCCCTCTTCCTCTCCTCTGTTCTCTCCTTCATCTCCCTCTCCTCCTCTCACTCTTAGCCTCATCTGAGCAGTTTGTCAGATGAGCCAGATGTGATTGATGAGAGGTGTCTGACAGTGAGGAGATTTCCAGGCTCAGAGGACAGCCCAGGTCCAGGCCTGTTCCCCCGGAGGCTGAGCACTCCAGAGCAGGGCAACAAGGCATGTGTTTATGTATATCTTTTTCTATTACAATGTTTGAATATTCACAATATTCTGTGTGTTTTTAAATTACATTATGAAGCTTAAAAAGGAATTCCCCAAGTTTGAGGTAATAAAGGTATTTTAATTGTAAGGCGGAGCATTCTGGTCCGGACTACCTGTCAGCCAGCGGCAGTAGCCCCAATCTGCTATCTACGTCCACAGCCTCAGACCCTGGTAAGGACACACAGACTGTCGCACGCCCACGTGCACACACACACACACAGACGGACATGTGCGCGCACTCCTCACCATGATCACTTGTTGAATGGATTGAGGATACGACTACTCGAAATTAGAAACAATCTCTTCTATTCCATCAGTTATTCAAACAATGTATTTGTCAGTACATCAAAAGTATTCAAAGGAAAGAAGGTGCATCTAACTGTGGTTCAATACCCTCGGATAGAATCCCGTACGCTAGAGATATGACCCTCGGATAGAATCCCGTACGCTAGAGATATGACCCTCGGATAGAATCCCGTACGCTAGAGATATGACCCTCGGATAGAATCCCGTACGCTAGAGATATGACCCTCGGATAGAATCCCGTACGCTAGAGATATGACCCTCGGATAGAATCCCGTACGCTAGAGATATGACCCTCGGATAGAATCCCGTACGCTAGAGATATGACCCTCGGATAGAATCCCGTACGCTAGAGATATGACCCTCGGATAGAATCCCGTACGCTAGAGATATGACCCTCGGATAGAATCCCGTACGCTAGAGATATGACCCTCGGATAGAATCCCGCACGCTAGAGATATGACCCTCGGATAGAATCCCGCACGCTAGAGATATGACCCTCGGATAGAATCCCGTACGCTAGAGATATGACCCTCGGATAGAATCCCGTACCCTAGAGATATGACCCTCGGATAGAATCCCGCACGCTAGAGATATGACCCTCTGATAGAATCCCGCACGCTAGAGATATGACCCTCTGATAGAATCCCGTACGCTAGAGATAGAATCCCGTACGCTAGAGATAGAATCCCGTACGCTAGAGATAGAATCCCGTACGCTAGAGATATGACCCTCGGATAGAATCCCGTACGCTAGAGATATGACCCTCAGAGTTTTATGCTATAATATAGTCCTAGTCGGTATTTGATAGATATAAGGTCCCAGCTCTGCCCATCTGTGAGGAAAGCAACCTGTGGTTACCTAGGTTACCCCATTGGCTCACAGCAAAAAACTTGACCTTTTTCAAACACCATTTTCTTGTCGTCCTCGTTGTTTTAGTCAATTACAAAACGACATTTAAGAAAAGTGCGACATGTCTGAAGATTACGTTTCAACGTTGCCTTCTCCCGAGCGTTCTCACTACTTAGAAAAATGTCATGTTTGTTTACCCCAATTTGTGGGTGTGGTGTAAAGTACTTAAAGTATAAATACTTTAAAGTACTACTTGAGTTATTTTGGGGGGGGGTATCTGTAATTTACTATTTATATTTTGCCACCTTTTACTTCTCTACATTCCTAACAAAAACAATGTACTTTTTACTCCATACATTTTCCCCTGACACCCAAAAATACTATATATTTTGCATGCTTAGCAGGGCAGTAATATGGTCCAATTCACACAATTATAAAGAGAACATCCCTGGTCCTCCCTACTGCCTCTGATCTGGAGGACTTACTAGACAGAGAACATCCCTGGTCATCCCTACTGCCTCTGATCTGGAGGACTCACTAAACAGAGAACATCCCTGGTCCTCCCTACTGCCTCTGATCTGGAGGACTCACTAAACAGAGAACATCTCTGGTCATCCCTACTGCCTCTGATCTGGAGGACTCACTAAACAGAGAACATCCCTGGTCATCCCTACTGCCTCTGATCTGGAGGACTCACTAAACAGAGAACATCTCTGGTCCTCCCTACTGCCTCTGATCTGGAGGACTCACTAAACAGAGAACATCCCTGGTCATCCCTACTGCCTCTGATCTGGAGGACTCACTAAACAGAGAACATCCCTGGTCATCTCTACTGCCTCTGATCTGGAGAACTCACTAAACAGAGAACATCCCTGGTCCTCCCTACTGCCTCTGATCTGGAGGACTCACTAAACAGAGAACATCCCTGGTCCTCCCTACTGCCTCTGATCTGGAGGACTCACTAAACAGAGAACATCCCTGGTCCTCCCTACTGCCTCTGATCTGGTGGACTCACTAAACAGAGAACATCCCTGGTCCTCCCTACTGCCTCTGATCTGGAGGACTCACTAAACAGAGAACATCCCTGGTCATCCCTACTGCCTCTGATCTGGAGGACTCACTAAACAGAGAACATCCCTCGTCCTCCCTACTGCCTCTGATCTGGAGGACTCACTAAACAGAACATCCCTGGTCATCCCTACTGCCTTTGATCTGGAGGACTCACTAAACAGAGAACATCCCTGGTCATCACTACTGCCTCTGATCTGGAGGACTCACTAAACAGAGAACATCCCTGGTCCTCCCTACTGCCTCTGATCTGGAGGACTCACTAAACAGAGAACATCCCTGGTCCTCCCTACTGCCTCTGATCTGGTGGACTCACTAAACAGAGAACATCCCTGGTCATCCCTACTGCCTCTGATCTGGAGGACTCACTAAACAGAGAACATCCCTGGTCATCCCTACTGCCTCTGATCTGGGGGACTCACTAAACAGAGAACATCCCTGGTCATCCCTACTGTCTCTGATCTGGAGGACTCACTAAACAGAGAACATCCCTGGTCATCCCTACTGCCTCTGATCTGGTGGACTCACTAAACAGAGAACATCCCTGGTCATCCCTACTGCCTCTGATCTGGAGGACTCACTAAACAGAGAACATCCCTGGTCATCCCTACTGCCTCTGATCTGGTGGACTCACTAAACAGAGAACATCCCTGGTCATCCCTACTGCCTCTGATCTGGAGGACTCACTAAACAGAGAACATCCCTGGTCCTCCCTACTGCCTCTGATCTGGAGGACTCACTGGCGTGTTGGAGTGTGACCCTGACTATCCATAAATATATTTTAAAAAATTAAAATTTACTTTTTTCTTTTGATCCTTAAGTAATTTTTTAAAACCAAATACTTTTTTGACTTTTACTCAAGTAGTATTTTTAAATGGGGTGACTTTCACTTTTACAGGAAATGACTCAAAATATTTGTACTTTTTTACTCGTGTGTGCCAATCGGGTACTTTTACCACCACTGCCTCGTTTGAGGGGGTATTCCTTGAATATCGACCCGGGACTTTCACCCTCAGAGTTCTCTGCTAGATTATAAACTGGGTGGTTGAAGCTACGAATGCTGATTGGCTGACAGCTACGCTATATCCGACCCGTATACCAATGGGTTTGACAAATCAGTTATTTTTACTGCTCTAATTACATTGGTAATAAGTTTCTAATAGGCACTTTGTCGTTTGTGGTATATGGCCAATATACCACGGCTAAGGGCTGTATCCCTAAGAACAGCTCTTGCCCGTGGTATATTGGCCATATACCATACCACCTCGGGCCTAACTGCTCAAATTTAACCCTCAGAGAGTTCTATGCTAGAATATAACTCTAACTCCCCCCCCCCCCCCCCCCCGCTTGCGATGATGATGATGATGATGATGATGATGATATGTGGTTGTTTTACCTTGTGACTCTGGATAAGGGCATCTGCTAAAGGACTCCAATGTGACTTTGTTTGACTTTCACCAGATCCCGATGACGGCGTGAACGGAGAGAATCCCAGTGCTCGGCCCAGCCGACCACAGAGGACGGAGAAGAAAGACTACCTTGTGAGTACATACTTCCTGTTGAACGTCTTTTCAGCAAGTATTCAAACGCCACATTATGTTACGTTACAACTTATTCTAGAAATGGATCTTATTTTTTAATTTTTTTAATGTTCCTCATAAATCTACACACATCCCATAAGGACACAGCAAAAAAAACATGTTTATAGAATTTGGTTGTAAATGTATTAAAAATTAAAAACAGAAATAACATATTTTAACAGTAGGAATCTGATTTATTTTCTGCTGATGCGTTCTCATTTCTACCCCTGGTGTTGCGCTTGGGTGAAAGAGCTCTATTTTTATGTCATCCGACCAGAAGAAACCAGTTTTCAATCCAAGTCTCGATGCCGTTTTTAGTCAACTCCGGGCGTCTTACATTTTGTTGGATGACACAGAAAATAAAGCTCTTTGGCCAAGCAAACCAGTGGTGGATTTGGCGTCGAAATGACAACGCATAAGCAGATGGGGGGTAAAAAACATACATACTGTGAAATATAATGGTGGATCTTGTTAAAAACGTTGACTAAGAAGACTATGATAACATAATGACACCGAGTCTGCATCCCAAAATGGTAACCTATTCACTATAAAGGGGATAACTGTATAGGAACGGTGTGTAATTGGAGACGCAGACGATGAAAGGGTGCTTGAAGTAAACAGTCGAAATGCGGACCAGCACTAGGCTTACAGTCCCTGGTTCGAATCCAGGCTGTATCACACCCGGCCGTGATTGGGAGTCCCCGTAGGGCGGCGCACAATTGGCCCAGCGGCGTCCGGTGTTGTACGGGGTAGGCCGTCATTGTAAATAACAATGTGTTCTTACCTGACTTGCCTGGTTAAACAAAGGTTCAATGTGTTCTTACCTGACTTGCCTGGTTAAACAAAGGTTCAATGTGTTCTTACCTGACTTGCCTGGTTAAACAGAGGTTCAATGTGTTCTTACCTGGTTAAACAGAGGTTCAATGTGTTCTTACCTGACTTGCCTGGTTAAACAGAGGTTCAATGTGTTCTTACCTGACTTGCCTGGTTTAACAAAGGTTCAATGTGTTCTTACCTGACTTGCCTGGTTAAACAAAGGTTCAATGTGTTCTTACCTGGTTAAACAAAGGTTCAATGTGTTCTTACCTGACTTGCCTGGTTTAACAAAGGTTCAATGTGTTCTTACCTGACTTGCCTGGTTAAACAAAGGTTCAATGTGTTCTTACCTGGTTAAACAAAGGTTCAATGTGTTCTTACCTGGTTAAACAAAGGTTCAATGTGTTCTTACCTGACTTGCCTGGTTAAACAAAGGTTCAATGTGTTCTTACCTGACTTGCCTGGTTAAACAGAGGTTCAATGTGTTCTTACCTGACTTGCCTGGTTAAACAAAGGTTCAATGTGTTCTTACCTGACTTGCCTGGTTAAACAGAGGTTCAATGTGTTCTTACCTGACTTGCCTGGTTTAACAAAGGTTCAATGTGTTCTTACCTGACTTGCCTGGTTAAACAAAGGTTCAATGTGTTCTTACCTGACTTGCCTGGTTAAACAAAGGTTCAATGTGTTCTTACCTGACTTGCCTGGTTAAACAAAGGTTCAATGTGTTCTTACCTGACTTGCCTGGTTAAACAAAGGTTCAATGTGTTCTTACCTGACTTGCCTGGTTTAACAAAGGTTCAATGTGTTCTTACCTGACTTGCCTGGTTAAACAAAGGTTCAATGTGTTCTTACCTGACTTGCCTGGTTTAACAAAGGTTCAATGTGTTCTTACCTGACTTGCCTGGTTAAACAGAGGTTCAATGTGTTCTTACCTGACTTGCCTGGTTTAACAGAGGTTCAATGTGTTCTTACCTGACTTGCCTGGTTAAACAGAGGTTCAATGTGTTCTTACCTGACTTGCCTGGTTAAACAGAGGTTCAATGTGTTCTTACCTGACTTGCCTGGTTAAACAGAGGTTCAATGTGTTCTTACCTGGTTAAACAGAGGTTCAATGTGTTCTTACCTGACTTACCTGGTTAAACAGAGGTTCAATGTGTTCTTACCTGACTTGCCTGGTTAAACAGAGGTTCAATGTGTTCTTACCTGACTTGCCTGGTTAAACAGAGGTTCAATGTGTTCTTACCTGACTTGCCTGGTTAAACAGAGGTTCAATGTGTTCTTACCTGACTTGCCTGGTTAAACAAAGGTTCAATGTGTTCTTACCTGACTTACCTGGTTAAACAAAGGTTCAATGTGTTCTTACCTGACTTGCCTGGTTTAACAAAGGTTCAATGTGTTCTTACCTGACTTACCTGGTTAAACAGAGGTTCAATGTGTTCTTACCTGACTTGCCTGGTTAAACAGAGGTTCAATGTGTTCTTACCTGACTTACCTGGTTAAACAAAGGTTCAATGTGTTCTTACCTGACTTACCTGGTTAAACAGAGGTTCAATGTGTTCTTACCTGGTTAAACAGAGGTTCAATGTGTTCTTACCTGACTTGCCTGGTTAAACAGAGGTTCAATGTGTTCTTACCTGACTTGCCTGGTTAAACAAAGGTTCAATGTGTTCTTACCTGACTTACCTGGTTAAACAAAGCCTGGTTAAACAGAGGTTCAATGTGTTCTTACCTGACTTGCCTGGTTTAACAAAGGTTCAATGTGTTCTTACCTGACTTACCTGGTTAAACAGAGGTTCAATGTGTTCTTACCTGACTTGCCTGGTTAAACAGAGGTTCAATGTGTTCTTACCTGACTTACCTGGTTAAACAAAGGTTCAATGTGTTCTTACCTGACTTACCTGGTTAAACAGAGGTTCAATGTGTTCTTACCTGGTTAAACAGAGGTTCAATGTGTTCTTACCTGACTTGCCTGGTTAAACAGAGGTTCAATGTGTTCTTACCTGACTTGCCTGGTTAAACAGAGGTTCAATGTGTTCTTACCTGACTTACCTGGTTAAACAGAGGTTCAATGTGTTTGTATTTTTTGTGAGTTTGTCCTCCACTCCTCCTCCAGTCTGATGTGTGGCTGTTTGTTTCTCCTCAGAAACCTGCCATCAACGGCCTGCCGCCAACTCCTAAAGTCCTGGTGAGTGACCCGTCTCCATGAGTCTGAGGCCCCTATTCCCTATATAGTGAGCCGTCTCCAAGAGTCTGAGGCCCCTATTCCCTATATAGTGACCCGTCTCCATGAGTCTGAGGCCCCTATTCCCTATATAGTGACTCGTCTCCATGAGTCTGAGGCCCCTATTCCCTATATAGTGACTCGTCTCCATGAGTCTGAGGCCCCTATTCCCTATATAGTGAGCCGTCTCCATGAGTCTGAGGCCCCTATTCCCTATATAGTGACTCGTCTCCATGAGTCTGAGGCCCCTATTCCCTATATAGTGAGCCGTCTCCATGAGTCTGAGGCCCCTATTCCCTATATAGTGAGCCGTCTCCATGAGTCTGAGGCCCCTATTCCCTATATAGTGACTCATCTCCATGAGTCTGAGGCCCCTATTCCCTATATAGTGACCCGTCTTCATGAGTCTGAGGCCCCTATTCCCTTCATACTTTAGACCCTATTCCCTATATAGTGAGCTGTCATAACTGTCTGTGAGCTGTCATAACTGTCTGTGAGGTCTCATAACTGTCTGTGAGGTCTCATAACTGTCTGTGAGCTGTCATAACTGTCTGTGAGGTCTCATAACTGTCTGTGAGGTCTCATAACTGTCTGTGAGTGGTCATAACTGTCTGTGAGCTGTCATAACTGTCTGTGAGCGGTCACAACTGTCTGTGAGCGGTCATAACTGTCTGTGAGTGGTCATAACTGTCTGTGAGCGGTCATAACGGTCTGTGAGCGGTCATAACGGTCTGTGAGCGGTCACAACGGTCTGTGAGCGGTCACAACGGTCTGTGAGCGGTCACAACTGTCTGTGAGCGGTCACAACTGTCTGTGAGCTGTCACAACTGTCTGTGAGCGGTCATAACTGTCTGTAACTGTCTGTGAGCGGTCATAACTGTCTGTAACTGTCTGTGAGCGGTCATAACTGTCTGTGAGCGGTCATAACTGTCTGTGAGCGGTCATAACTGTCTGTGAGTGGTCATAACTGTCTGTGAGCTGTCATAACGGTCTGTGAGCGGTCATAACGGTCTGTGAGCGGTCATAACGGTCTGTGAGCGGTCACAACGGTCTGTGAGCGGTCACAACGGTCTGTGAGCTGTCATAACGGTCTGTGAGCGGTCACAACTGTCTGTGAGCGGTCACAACTGTCTGTGAGCGGTCATAACTGTCTGTGAGTGGTCATAACTGTCTGTGAGTGGTCATAACTGTCTGTGAGCGGTCATAACTGTCTGTGAGCGGTCATAACTGTCTGTGAGTGGTCATAACTGTCTGTGAGCGGTCATAACTGTCTGGGGTCACGGTCTGGGGTCACTGTCTGTGAGCTGTCATAACTGTCTGTGAGCTGCATAATGCCAGTGGACTCTAGTTTTTGTGGTCATGTGTGTGTATTGTGGTTATCCATCTCTCAAATTCCCTTTTAAAATACCCCCGGCTGACATTTTAAACATGATCCATCTGAAGACCATACTTAAATGGGATAGTTCACACATTTTTGTTTCTCCAAAATAAACATGTTTAGCTTCCTTACCCTGGGAGCAGTCTTTTGGACAAGGAGACATTTGGGTTCGTTTACGTTCTCATTTGGTCCTCCGTATCACTACTCTAGATGGGGGCCTGTTTCTCCAAGGTGTTTGATGGCTGCCCACTGAACATCAACTGTGCCACGTCGTGGATACACCCTGATACCAAAGGTAACACATACATACATACACACACACACACACATACACACATACATACACACATACACACATACACACACACACACACACATACACACACACACACACACACACACACACACACACACACACACAACAACGTTTCATTGAGTGAATGTGTCACACACTATTCAATGTATTTCTACTGTTTTGTTTCAGACCAGTACCTTATATTTGGGACAGAGGATGGGATCTATACCCTCAACCTGAATGAGCTGCATGAAGCCACCATGGAACAGGTAGGAACACATGGGGCTGTCTGGGATAAACCAAACCATGACTCAGTGATTTTTGACCTGCAGTACTGGTGCTCTCTGGGATAACCAAGCCATGACTCAGGGATTTTGACCTGCAGTACTGGGATAACCAAACCATGACTCAGGGATTTTGACCTGCAGTACTGGGATAACCAAACCATGACTCAGGGATTTTGACCTGCAGTACTGGGATAACCAAGCCATGACTCAGTGATTTTGACCTGCAGTACTGGGATAACCAAGCCATGACTCAGTGATTTTGACCTGCAGTACTGGGATAAACCAAGCCATGACTCAGTGATTTTTGACCTGCAGTACTGGGATAATATCCTAAGCCAGAAAGCTCTGACTCATATACAGTGATTTTTGACCTTGCACCTTTTGCCACATTTGGGCTTCAAACATAAAGATATAAAACTGTATTTTTTGTGAAGAATCAACAACAAGTGGGACACAATCATGAAGTGGAACGACATTTATTGGATATTTCAAACCTTTTTAACAAATCATAAACTGAAAAATTGATAACCAAGCCATGACTCAGTGATTTTTGACCTGCAGTACTGGGATAACCAAGCCATGACTCAGTGATTTTGACCTGCAGTACTGGGATAACCAAGCCATGACTCAGTGATTTTGACCTGCAGTACTGGGATAACCAAGCCATGACTCAGTGATTTTGACCTGCAGTACTGGGATAAACCAAGCCATGACTCAGTGATTTTGACCTGCAGTACTGGGATAACCAAGCCATGACTCAGTGATTTTGACCTGCAGTACTGGGATAACCAAGCCATGACTCAGTGATTTTGACCTGCAGTACTGGGATAAACCAAGCCATGACTCAGTGATTTTTGACCTGCAGTACTGGTCAAAATTTATATATATATATATATATATATATCCTACAGCAGCCAGAAAGCTCTGGTAATCACGTCATATACAGTGCCTTGCGAAAGTATTCGGCCCCCTTGAACTTTGCGACCTTTTGCCACATTTCAGGCTTCAAACATAAAGATATAAAACTGTATTTTTTTGTGAAGAATCAACAACAAGTGGGACACAATCATGAAGTGGAACGACATTTATTGGATATTTCAAACCTTTTTAACAAATCATAAACTGAAAAATTGATAACCAAGCCATGACTCTGTGATTTTGACCTGCAGTACTGGGGCTCTCCAGGAGTAGGACTTAGGATCACTGCTTTCAAACGCTAATATTGTGAGGTCTGCTGTCCTCTGTATCCGTAAAGTAATGAGTTATTCAATGTCTTCATTGTCTCATGTTCCCCCTTCTAGCTGTTCCCCAGGAAGTGTACCTGGCTCTACATCATCAACAACAACCTGATGTCTCTGTCAGGTGAGTCAGTAAGCATGGGCATAACGTTTCGCTTTTTGGTCCACCAGCCACTGTGGGCAGGTAGATTTTTATTTTTTTTAATCTACCAGTCACACATTTTTTTTTTACCAGACAAAAACTGATGAGTGTGCTTTGTAATGTTTCTTAAATAATACATGTATTAATATTAAGAAGTATTGTGGTATATTGTTTATTTTTTAATTTTGTCCCCGGAGTCTATTAACCTAAATATCACAGATGAGAGAAAAATGTTCACGTGCCCCTTTAAAGGGTGGACGGTTACTATGGTAACGTGACATGGCAGAAATACTTTTGAAAACAATGACTGCAAGCATTTATTTAACTATAAATGTGATCATGCTTGTGACTATTTTTAGTCACAAATGAGAATGAAATGCTCGCACTGGAGGGAGATGGGTCAGGACTCCACAATGTGGCTGGTGAAATGGACATCTCTACAAGCCAATGTCAAAATCTACCTTTTGGCAGGTGTTCATTTTAGGCCCTGTCGGTAAGACCGATACAGGTATCACATCATATATATATACATATCCTACATCAGCCAGGAAGCTCTGGTAATCATGTCATATATATATATATATATCCTACATCAGCCAGGAAGCTCTGGTAATCACGTCATATACAGTATATCCTACAGCAGCCAGGAAGCTCTGGTAATCACATCATATACAGTATATCCTACAGCAGCCAGGAAGCTCTGGTAATCACGTCATATACAGTATATCCTACAGCAGCCAGGAAGCTCTGGTAATCACGTCATATACAGTATATCCTACAGCAGCCAGGAAGCTCTGGTAATCACGTCATATACAGTATATCCTACAGCAGCCAGGAAGCTCTGGTAATCACATCATATACAGTATATCCTACAGCAGCCAGGAAGCTCTGGTAATCACGTCATATATATATATATATATCCTACAGCAGCCAGGAAGCTCTGGTAATCACGTCATATACAGTATATCCTACAGCAGCCAGGAAGCTCTGGTAATCACATCATATACAGTATATCCTACAGCAGCCAGGAAGCTCTGGTAATCACGTCATATACAGTATATCCTACAGCAGCCAGGAAGCTCTGGTAATCACGTCATATACAGTATATCCTACAGCAGCCAGGAAGCTCTGGTAATCACATCATATATATATCCTACAGCAGCCAGGAAGCTCTGGTAATCACGTCATATATATATCCTACAGCAGCCAGGAAGCTCTGGTAATCACGTCATATATATATATATCCTACAGCAGCCGGAAATATGTTGTTCAAAAGCTATTGGAGACCACTTCTAAGTTTAGCGATAGTTTCGTGGTCTTGAATGTCTTTATGGCGTGCAATTGTATGTAAAAGATGACCCGGATGACGTGAACGGCCCCAGTGGAATAGATACCAGTTTCGTCTAAAAATCTATTGGGAGGACAACCTCTACACGCCACACAGTGAGTCATGAATAACACGTCTGTCTTCATGGCCTGCTGTACGGAGTAGAGATAGGGATCATGGACCAGACCAGTGGTTGGAAAACTCCTGGTGACAGTAGCAATGTAGATAGTTTTATGTTTATTTTTTTTATTTACCTTTATTTTACTAGGCAAGTCAGTTAAGAACAAATTATTATTTTCCTCTACACTCTAACCACTAGGCTACCTGCCACCTCTACACTCTAACCACTAGGCTACCCTGCCACCTCTACACTCTAACCACTAGGCTACCTGCCACCTCTACACTCTAACCACTAGGCTACCCTGCCACCTCTACACTCTAACCACTAGGCTACCTGCCACCTCTACACTCTAACCACTAGGCTACCCTGCCACCTCTACACTCTAACCACTAGGCTACCCTGCCACCTCTACACTCTAACCACTAGGCTACCTGCCACCTCTACACTCTAACCACTAGGCTACCTGCCACCTCTACACTCTAACCACTAGGCTACCCTGCCACCTCTACACTCTAACCACTAGGCTACCCTGCCGCCTCTACACTCTAACCACTAGGCTACCCTGCCGCCTCTACACTCTAACCACTAGGCTACCCTGCCGCCTCTACACTCTAACCACTAGGCTACCCTGCCGCCTGCCGCCTCTACACTCTAACCACTAGGCTACCCTGCCGCCTCTACACTCTAACCACTAGGCTACCCTGCCGCCTCTACACTCTAACCACTAGGCTACCCTGCCGCCTCTACACTCTAACCACTAGGCTACCCTGCCGCCTCTACACTCTAACCACTAGGCTACCCTGCCGCCTCTACACTCTAACCACTAGGCTACCCTGCCGCCTCTACACTCTAACCACTAGGCTACCCTGCCGCCTCTACACTCTAACCACTAGGCTACCCTGCCGCCTCTACACTCTAACCACTAGGCTACCCTGCCGCCTCTACACTCTAACCACTAGGCTACCCTGCCGCCTCTACACTCTAACCACTAGGCTACCCTGCCGCCTCTACACTCTAACCACTAGGCTACCCTGCCGCCTCTACACTCTAACCACTAGGCTACCCTGCCACCTCTACACTCTAACCACTAGGCTACCCTGCCGCCTCTACACTCTAACCACTAGGCTACCCTGCCACCTCTACACTCTAACCACTAGGCTACCCTGCCGCCTCTACACTCTAACCACTAGGCTACCCTGCCGCCTCTACACTCTAACCACTAGGCTACCCTGCCGCCTCTACACTCTAACCACTAGGCTACCCTGCCGCCTCTACACTCTAACCACTAGGCTACCCTGCCGCCTCTACACTCTAACCACTAGGCTACCCTGCCGCCTCTACACTCTAACCACTAGGCTACCCTGCCACCTCTACCTCTAACCACTAGGCTACCCTGCCACCTCTACACTCTAACCACTAGGCTACCCTGCCGCCTCTACACTCTAACTACTAGGCTACCCTGCCGCCTCTACACTCTAACCACTAGGCTACCCTGCCGCCTCTACACTCTAACCACTAGGCTACCCTGCCGCCTCTACACTCTAACCACTAGGCTACCCTGCCGCCTCTACACTCTAACCACTAGGCTACCCTGCCGCCTCTACACTCTAACCACTAGGCTACCCTGCCGCCTCTACACTCTAACCACTAGGCTACCCTGCCGCCTCTACACTCTAACCACTAGGCTACCCTGCCGCCTCTACACTCTAACCACTAGGCTACCCTGCCACCTCTACACTCTAACCACTAGGCTACCCTGCCGCCTCTACACTCTAACCACTAGGCTACCCTGCCACCTCTACACTCTAACCACTAGGCTACCCTGCCGTGAGAGAAGAAGAACTCTTAATTGTAGCTAGATGATGCATGTCCCAAATGTGTAGCGTAGCAGCACACAGTAGATGAGGCTTTTGACCCGATGCCAAATTTAACTGTTAGAGTTGTCCAGTGTTTTCTGTTTTTCTATATTTTTGTATACATTGAAGATGTACATCCACTTCCTGGTTTAATCAAGGTAAAACAAAATATATATTTAACTACTGTATATATCTGGGTTTTAACCACTTGGTTGTTGAATTTCTCTGTTGTAATAAAGTGAAAGTAAACATTTCTAACGTATTGGAATTTAATACTTTGAGTACGTCCCCAATACTTTCTCCTGAAGTGTACACTCGTTCACTACTCCCTCCCCCCCAAAAACATTTTTTAAAAGCGTTGGGTTGGTGGAAGTCATGGGCTAATGTGAGTTTCTACCCTATTTCTTATTCACAAGGCATTCGCACATCTGAGCGATCTTTGTTGCCTGGTAACAGTTGAATAAAATGAGAGAGAAAAAAATGACTGGTAGTAAACACTGCTCTTTGTTAAGTTTTACATATCGGGCCTCATGACTTTCGTCAGCGCTTTAACATGTTTCTTATTCCAGTCATTTCATTTGAAATCGGTGAAGGGAAGTGAACAAGTGCACACTTTAGGAGGCAGGAGAGAGAGAGTTTGGGATGTAGCCTAGGTCAAAGTTCAGTGTGATGTGTAGCGTCGTTCCTACTGAAGAGTAGACCCATTTTAGGAGGCAGGAGAGAGTGAGTTTGGGATTTAGCCTAGGTCAAAGTTCAGTGTGATGTGTAGCGTCGTACCTACTGAAGAGTAGACCCTATGCCCCGGCTCAGAGAATATCTAATCTCTGGTTTCTTTCTTCTCTTCCTCTTGGGCTCTGTCCCTCTTCCTCCTCCTCTTCCTCTGGTCTGGCTTGATTTGGTATTCTACTAACCGGCTTCATCAGAAGGTAATCATCACATTCACAAATCATCATCATCATCGCAGTCATCATCACCCCTCATCGTCATACCCATATTTTAATCGCACCCTTGTTCACTCCTATCCAGGGTTGCAACCTTTTGGTTACTGTCCCAAAATTCCTGTTTTTTTTCCAAGAAATCCTAGTTAGAATATTCCTGGAATCACTATGGAATAAGCAGGAAATCCAGGAATTCTCCAACCGGGATTTCTAGAAAACCGAGGGATTTTGGGGTAAAATGACCCTCCTTACCCCCCTACCCTTTTCAACATCAAGCTAACTCCATCCCAGCCACATGCCTGTATGTTCAGATAAAAGTTCATATGAGAGATCAGCTCCTTAAAACCCAATTGCTGTTGATGGTGAATACATCTACACTAATAATAATAATAATACCAAGTGTTTCTGCCATGTATCCTCTTTTGATCTAGTTTCCTTAGTCCTTCAATCTATCTCTGTGTTGTCGTTTGTCTGTTTAACTATACAGGAATGTTTTGGGGAGATGATGTCATGACCACTGTAAGAGATGTGACCCCCAGAAACAATGTCATGTCTACGTCCCAAATTACATTCTATTCTCTATATAGGGCACTTCTCCCCCCCCCCCCGGGTCAACAGTAGTGCCCTATATAGTGCACTTCTCCCCCCCCCACCCCCGGTCAACAGTAGTGCCCTATATAGTGCACTTATTTCCCCCTGGTCAACAGTAGTGCCCTATATAGTGCACTTCTCCCCCCTGGTCAACAGTAGTGCCCTATATAGTGCACTTCTCCCCCCTCCCGGTCAACAGTAGTGCCCTATATAGGGAATAGGGTGCGACACATCCCTGTTTTTCCTATAATGTGATTATGTGATCACAGGGAAGACCTTCCAGCTCTACTCACACAACCTGATTGGGCTGTTTGAGCAGCTGAAGAAGCCTGGCCTGGCCTCTCAGTTCCAAACACACCGCTTCCCAGACAAGATGTTACCAAGGTGACACACACACTCACACACACACTGCTTCCCAGACAAGATCTCACCCAAGTGAGAGACACAGGGGTCTATTCTATTGTCCTCAACAGAGGTTGTGTTGACACTATATGACTGTGTCGTGTTCAGTAGGCATGAAACCGAGAGAAACGGGGAGATACAGTGTCTTGCAAAACTATTCATCCCCTCTTGGCATTTTTCCTATTTTGTTGCCTAACAACCTGGAATTAAAATATATTTTTTGAGGGGTTTGTATCATTTGATTTACACAACATGCCTACCACTTTGAAGATGCAAAATATGTTTTATTGTGAAATAAACAAGAAATAAGTATTTAAAAAAAGTGGACTTGAGCGTGCATAACTATTCACCCCCCCAAAGTCAATACTTTGTAGAGCCACCTTTTGCAGCAATTACAGCCACAAGTCTCTTGGGGTATGTCTCTATAAGCTTTCCACATCTAGCCACTGGGATTTTTGCCCATTCTTCAAGGCAAAACTGCTCCAGCTCCTTCAAGTTGGATGGGTTCTGCTGGTGTACAGCAATCTTTAAGTCATACCACAGATTCTCAATTGGATTGAGGTCTGGACTTTGACTAGGCCATTCCAAGACATTTAAATGTTTCCCCTTAAACCACTCGAGTGTTGCTTTAGCAGTATGCTTAGGGTCATTGTCCTGCTGGAAGGTGAACCTCCGTCCCAGTCTCAAATCTCTGGAAGACTGAAACAAGTTTCCCTCAAAAATGTCCCTGTATTTAGAGCCAATCATCATTCTTTCAATTCTGACCAGTTTCCCTGCTGATGAAAAACATCTCCACAGCATGATGCTGCCACCACCATACTTCACTGTGGGGATGGTGTTCTCGGGGTGATGAGAGGTGTTGGGTTTGCGCCAGACATGGTGTTTTCCTTGATGGACAAAAAGCTCAATTTTAGTCTCATCTGACCAGAGTACCTTCTTCCATATGTTCGGGGAGTCTCCCACATGCCTTTTGGTGAACACCAAATGTGTTTGCTTATTTTCTTTCTTTTAGCAATGGCTTTTTTTGGACAGTCTTCCGTAAAGCCCAACTTTGTGGAGTGTACGTCTTAGTGGTCCTATGCGCAGACACTCCACTGTGGAGCTTTGCAGGTCCTTCAGGGTTATCTTTGGGTCTTTTGCAACAAAATGGGAAAAACGCCAAAGGGGCTGAATACTTTTGCAAGGCCCTGTACGATCTGAACTTGTCCAATAAGAAACTTCAGTTTCAAAACATTTTGATACGGTGCGGCCTGCAGGACCCAGGCTGTATGACTGTTGGTTCAGGCTGTATGACTGTGTTGGTTCAGGCTGTATGACTGTGTTGGTTCAGGCTGTATGACTGTGTTGGTTCAGGCTGTATAACTGTGTTGGTTCAGGCTGTATGACTGTGTTGGTTCAGGCTGTATAACTGTGTGTTGGTTCAGGCTGTATAACTGTGTGTTGGTTCAGGGTGTATGACTGACTGTGTGTTGGTTCAGGCTGTATGACTGACTGTGTGTTGGTTCAGGGTGTATGACTGTGTTGGTTCAGGCTGTATAACTGTGTATTGGTTCAGGCTGTATGACTGTTGGTTCAGGCTGTATGACTGTGTTGGTTCAGGCTGTATGACTGTGTTGGTTCAGGCTGTATGACTGTGTTGGTTCAGGCTGTATGACTGTGTTGGTTCAGGCTGTATGACTGACTGTGTGTTGGTCCAGGCTGTATGACTGACTGTGTGTTGGTTCAGGCTGTATGACTGACTGTGTGTGTTGGTTCAGGCTGTATGACTGACTGTGTGTTGGTCCAGGCTGTATGACTGACTGTGTGTGTTGGTCCAGGCTGTATGACTGTGTGTTGGTTCAGGCTGTATGACTGACTGTGTGTTGGTCCAGGCTGTATGACTGACTGTGTGTGTTGGTCCAGGCTGTATGACTGTGTGTTGGTTCAGGCTGTATGACTGTGTGTTGGTTCAGGCTGTATGACTGACTGTGTGTTGGTTCAGGCTGTATGACTGACTGTGTGTGTTGGTTCAGGCTGTATGACTGACTGTGTGTGTTGGTTCAGGCTGTATGACTGACTGTGTGTGTTGGTTCAGGCTGTATGACTGACTGTGTGTGTTGGTCCAGGCTGTATGACTGACTGTGTGTTGGTTCAGGCTGTATGACTGACTGTGTGTTGGTTCAGGCTGTATGACTGACTGTGTGTTGGTTCAGGCTGTATGACTGACTGTGTGTTGGTTCAGGCTGTATGACTGACTGTGTGTTGGTCCAGGCTGTATGACTGTGTTGGTTCAGGCTGTAGTACTGACTGTGTGTTGGTCCAGGCTGTGTTGGTTCAGGCTGACAGTTTTCTCTCTGCAGGAGGTTTGCCTTGACAACGAAGATCCCTGACACAAAGGGCTGTCACAAGTGTTGCATTGGTGAGTTCCACATCCCCCATGGTCCTGGACAAAGCAAATATCAAGTCCTATGCTTTGACTTACCTCAACCTCCTCTCTCTACCCCTGGGTCTCTCTCTCTTCCCCTGGGTATCTCTCTCTTCCCCTGGGTATCTCTCTCTTCCCCTGGGTATCTCTCTCTCTTCCCCTGGGTATCTCTCTCTTCCCCTGGGTATCTCTCTCTTCCCCTGGGTATCTCTCTCTTCCCCTGGGTATCTCTCTCTACCCCTGGGTATCTCTCTCTTCCCCTGGGTATCTCTCTCTTCCCCTGGGTATCTCTCTCTACCCCTGGGTATCTCTCTCTTCCCCTGGGTATCTCTCTCTTCCCCTGGGTATCTCTCTCTTCCCCTGGGTATCTCTCTCTTTCTCTGGGTATCTCTCTCTCTTTCTCTGGGTATCTCTCTCTCTTTCTCTGGGTATCTCTCTCTCTTTCTCTGGGTATCTCTCTCTCTTTCTCTGGGTATCTCTCTCTCTTTCTCTGGGTTTCTCTCTCTCTCTGGGTTTCTCTCTCTTTCTCTGGGTTTCTCTCTCTTTCTCTGGGTATCTCTCTCTTCCCCTCGGTTTCTCTCTCTTCCCCTCGGTTTCTCTCTCTTTCTCTGGGTTTCTCTCTCTTTCTCTGGGTTTCTCTCTCTTTCTCTGGGTTTCTCTCTCTTTCTCTGGGTTTCTCTCTCTTTCTCTGGGTATCTCTTTATCTTCTTCCCCTCGCAGTGAGGAACCCTTATACGGGCCATAAGTACCTGTGTGGAGCGCTCCAGTTTGGGATAATCCTGCTACAGTGGTATGAACCCATGCAGAGGTTCATGCTTATCAAGGTCAGTCCTTTATTTATACTGATCAAAAACATAAACGCAACATGTAAAGTTGTTGGTTTCATGAGCTTGAAGCACAAAAAAAGCTTATTTCTCTGAATCTCACTAATGTGTTTTTACATCTCTGTTAGTGAACATTTCTCCTTTGCCACGATAATCCATCCACCTGACAGGTGTGGCATTTCAAGAAGCTGATTAAACAGCATGATCATTACACAGATGCACCTTGTGCTGGGGACAATAAAAGGTCACACAACACAAAGCCACAGATGTATCAAGTTTTGAGGGGGCGTGCAAATGGAATGTTCATTTCTCTACCATAAACTGCCTCCAACGTCGTTTTAGGGAATTTGGCAGTACGTCCAACCGGCCTCACAGCCGCAGATCATGTGCAACCACGCCAGCACAGGACCTCCACATCCAGCTTCTTCACCTGTGGGATCGCCTGAGACCAGCCACCCAGACAGCTGATGAAACTGTGGGTTTGCACAACCAAATAATTTCTGCATAAACTGTCAGGAACTGTCTCGGGGAAGCTCATCTGTCCTCACCAGGGTCTCGACCCGACTGCAGTTCAGCGTTGTAACCGACTTCAGTGGGTAAATGCTTACCTCTGATGGCCACTGGCACGTTGGAGAAGTGTGCTCATCACGGACGAATCACGGTTTCAGCTGAACCGGGCAGATGGCAGACAGCGTGTGTGGAGTTGTTTATGCAAGAGGTTTGCTGACGTCAACGTTGTGAACAGAGTGTCCCATGGTGGAGGTGGGGTTATGGTATAGGCAGACATACGCTACAGGCAATGAACATAATTGCATTTTATCGATGGCAATTTGAATTCACAGAGATACCATGACAAGATCCTGAGGCCCATTGTCGTGCCATTCATCCACCATCACCTCATGTTTCAGCATGATAATGCAAGGCCCCATGTCGCAAGACTGTACACAATTCCTGGAAGCTGAAAATGTCCCGGTTCTTCCATGGCCTGCATACTCACCAGACATGTCACCCATTGAGCATGTTTGGGATGCTCTGGAGCGACGTGTACAACAGCGTGTTCCAGTTCCCGCCAATATCCAGCAACTTCACACGGCCATTGAAGAGAAGTGGGACAACATTCCACAGGCCACAATCAACAGCCTGATCAACTCTATGTGAAGGAGATGAGCTGCATGAGGCAAATGGTGGTAACACCAAATACTGACTGGTTTTCTGATCCACAGCCCTACCTTTTTTTAAAGGTATCTGTGACCAACAAGATGCATATCTGTATTCCCAGTCATGTGAAATCCGTAGATTAGGGCCTAATTAATCCATTTCAATTGACTATTTCCTTATATGAAATGTAAAATCTTAAATTTTTTCTATGTTGCGTTTATTTTTGTTCAGTGTTAGTTTGTCCCTCTGGGTACCAAAGGTTCTGTTAGATGGTCTGTGAGGATTAGCACGACAAATCAAGAAGCATATACATTTTTCTTTAAGGTTATATTTTCTGCATCCAACAGCATGAATCGTTTACTTGTTTACCTTGTTTACCTTGTTTACCTTGTTTACTTGTTTACCATGTTAAAACAGACATTTCTCTGGACCTGTTTTTTGTGATAATGGACCATTGTGATGCAATGCACCTTTCAAACAGACAAAGAATCATCTCATGCTTTAGTACGACCCACTTTACTTCCTCAGCATTACTTCCAGAGCCTCATCACTCTATCTCCTCTCCCTCTCCTCACTCCCTCTCCTCACTCCCTCTCCTCACTCCCTCTCCTCACTCCCTCTCCTCACTCCCTCTCCTCACTCCCTCTCCTCACTCTCTCTCCTCATCTCTCTCTCTCCCCTCATCTCTCTCTCTTCCCTCATCTCTCTCTCTTCCCTCATCTCTCTCTCATCCCTCTCTCTCTCCCTCATCTCTCCCTCATCCCTCTCCTCACTCCCTCATCTCTCTCTCATCCCTCTCCTCCCTCTCCTCACTCTCTCTCATCCCTCTCCTCACTCTCTCTCCTCTCTCATCCCTCTCCTCTCCCTCCTTGCTTTCTCTCTCTCCTCTCTCTCTCTCTCTCTCTCTCTCCTTGCTCTCTCTCTCTCTCTCTCTCTCCTTGCTCTCTCTCTCTCTCTCTCTCTCCTTGCTCTCTCTCTCTCCCTCTCCTCTCTGGTGTTCTGTCCCTCAGCACTTTGACTTCCCTCTGCCCAGCCCTCTGAAGGTGTTTGAGATGTTAGTGGTTCCAGAGCAGGAATACCCCATGGTGTGTATAGCTGTCAGCCAGGCCACGGAGCCAGGCCAGGTGGTTCGCTTTGAGACCATCAACCTCAACTCCTGCTCTTCCTGGTTCACTGAGATGGGATCAAGTAAGGAATTCACACACACAGTAACACTACATTCACATCTATAGGCTACATTGAGTTATTTTCTTCATTCGTATGGCGTTAGTGCGTATAGCCTATGCTTTAGGGCTTAACTGTACGAAGTTAAGTTGATCCACTGGGGCAAAAATGACAATGTTTTGTTTTTTTTTGCACTTTCTCCCCGGTCCCTAAATGTCTTTGCTGCTTGAGAGAAGCAGAGATGAAAGAGGAAACAAACTTCACCAATGTCTACGATATTGAAGCATTCCTTCTATTGATTTCTGATGTTATAAGCAGAAACACAGGCCTATCTAGAAAAGGCTTGTCAAACAATCATTCAACCATCTCACTGGCGTATTTTCTATATTTGTGGGTGAGGGCCTCAGATTTCCACCGTCATATAGTCAGGGGGCTTTTCACCGTCATGTAGTCAGGGGGCTTTTCACCGTCATGTAGTCAGGGGGCTTTTCACCGTCATATAGTCAGGGGGCTTTTCACCGTCATATAGTCAGGGGGCTTTTCACCGTCATATAGTCAGGGGGCTTTTCACCGTCATATAGTCAGGGGGCTTTTCACCGTCATATAGTCAGGGGGCTTTTCACCGTCGTATAGTCGGGGGGCTTTTCACCGTCGTATAGTCGGGGGGCTTTTCGCCGTCGTGTAGTCGGGGGGCTTTTCGCCGTCGTATAGTCGGGGGGCTTTCCGCCGTCGTATAGTGAAAAAACATCTTACCCGCACATCACCACAACCCTGTTCCTGGAGAGCCACAGGTCCTGCAGGAGTTGTCCCCCCCAACGAGGCACCACACCTGACCAACTGAGCTAATTTATCAGGTCAGACATTGATTCAATTCAACACACCTGGTCTTCAAGGTCAGTAAAATCAAGAACTGCGGCACTCCAGGACCAGCCTACCCCCTGCTCTACACAGAGAAACGATCAACCTCAACTAGGGCTGTGGTCGTCATGACTTCAACGTATTGGTATTGACACTCAGAACTAGGGTTGTGGTCGTCATGACTTCAACGTATTGGTATTGACACTCAGAACTAGGGTTGTGGTCGTCATGACTTCAACGTATTGGTATTGACACTCAGAACTAGGGCTGTGGTCGTCATGACTTCAACGTATTGGTATTGACACTCAGAACTAGGGCTGTGGTCGTCATGACTTCAACGTATTGGTATTGACACTCAGAACTAGGGCTGTGGTGGTCATGACTTCAACGTATTGGTATTGACACTCAGAACTGTGGTCGTCATGACTTCAACGTATTGGTATTGACACTCAGAACTGTGGTCGTCATGACATTTTGTCAGCTGGTGATTGTCAAGCAAATAGCTGCCGGTCTCACGGTGATCGACCGTTAATTAACATTTATCATCTCCTGGCTTCCACACATATCCTACCAGCCACTGATGCAGACCTTTGGAACATCTACAGTTTAAACAGTCCAATGAATCCATGTAATATAGTCTACCTACACCATCACAATAAATCCATGTAATATAGTCTACACCATCACAATAAATCCATGTAATATAGTCTACATACACCATCACAATAAATCCATGTAATATAGTCTACACCATCACAATAAATCCATGTAATATAGTCTACACCATCACAATAAATCCATGTAATATAGTCTACACCATCACAATAAATCCATGTAATATAGTCTACATACACCATCACAATAAATCCATGTAATATAGTCTACACCATCACAATAAATCCATGTAATATAGTCTACCTACACCATCACAATAAATCCATGTAATATAGTCTACACCATCACAATAAATCCATGTAATATAGTCTACACCATCACAATGAATCCATGTAATATAGTCTACCTACACCATCACAATAAATCCATGTAATATAGTCTACACCATCACAATGAATCCATGTAATATAGTCTACACCATCACAATGAATCCATGTAATATAGTCTACCTACACCATCACAATAAATCCATGTAATATAGTCTACACCATCACAATGAATCCATGTAATATAGTCTACACCATCACAATGAATCCATGTAATATAGTCTACACCATCACAATAAATCCATGTAATATAGTCTACACCATCACAATGAATCCATGTAATATAGTCTACACCATCACAATAAATCCATGTAATATAGTCTACACCATCACAATAAATCCATGTAATATAGTCTACACCATCACAATAAATCCATGTAATATAGTCTACACCATCACAATGAATCCATGTAATATAGTCTACACCATCACAATAAATCCATGTAATATAGTCTACACCATCACAATAAATCCATGTAATATAGTCTACACCATCACAATAAATCCATAGTCTACACCATCACAATAAATCCATGTAATATAGTCTACCTACACCATCACAATAAATCCATGTAATATAGTCTACACCATCACAATAAATCCATGTAATATAGTCTACACCATCACAATAAATCCATAATATAGTCTACACCATCACAATGAATCCATGTAATATAGTCTACCTACACCATCACAATAAATCCATGTAATATAGTCTACACCATCACAATAAATCCATGTAATATAGTCTACACCATCACAATAAATCCATGTAATATAGTCTACCTACACCATCACAATAAATCCATGTAATATAGTCTACACCATCACAATAAATCCATGTAATATAGTCTACACCATCACAATAAATCCATGTAATATAGTCTACACCATCACAATAAATCCATGTAATATAGTCTACCTACACCATCACAATAAATCCATGTAATATAGTCTACCTACACCATCACAATAAATCCATGTAATATAGTCTACACCATCACAATGAATCCATGTAATATAGTCTACACCATCACAATAAATCCATGTAATATAGTCTACACCATCACAATGAATCCATGTAATATAGTCTACACCATCACAATAAATCCATGTAATATAGTCTACACCATCACAATAAATCCATGTAATATAGTCTACCTACACCATCACAATAAATCCATGTAATATAGTCTACACCATCACAATGAATCCATGTAATATAGTCACCATCACAATAAATCCATGTAATATAGTCTACCTACACCATCACAATAAATCCATGTAATATAGTCTACACCATCACAATAAATCCATGTAATATAGTCTACACCATCACAATAAATCCATGTAATATAGTCTACACCATCACAATAAATCCATGTAATATAGTCTACACCATCACAATAAATCCATGTAATATAGTCTACCTACACCATCACAATAAATCCATGTAATATAGTCTACCTACACCATCACAATAAATCCATGTAATATAGTCTACCTACACCATCACAATAAATCCATGTAATATAGTCTACCTACACCATCACAATAAATCCATGTGATATAGTCTACCTACACCATCACAATAAATCCATGTAATATAGTCTACACCATCACAATAAATCCATGTAATATAGTCTACACCATCACAATAAATCCATGTAATATAGTCTACACCATCACAATAAATCCATGTAATATAGTCTACATACACCATCACAATAAATCCATGTAATATAGTCTACACCATCACAATAAATCCATGTAATATAGTCTACACCATCACAATAAATCCATGTAATATAGTCTACACCATCACAATAAATCCATGTAATATAGTCTACATACACCATCACAATAAATCCATGTAATATAGTCTACACCATCACAATAAATCCATGTAATATAGTCTACCTACACCATCACAATAAATCCATGTAATATAGTCTACACCATCACAATAAATCCATGTAATATAGTCTACACCATCACAATAAATCCATGTAATATAGTCTACACCATCACAATAAATCCATGTAATATAGTCTACACCATCACAATAAATCCATGTAATATAGTCTACACCATCACAATAAATCCATGTAATATAGTCTACCTACACCATCACAATAAATCCATGTAATATAGTCTACCTACACCATCACAATAAATCCATGTAATATAGTCCACACCATCACAATGAATCCATGTAATATAGTCTACACCATCACAATAAATCCATGTAATATAGTCTACATACACCATCACAATAAATCCATGTAATATAGTCTACACCATCACAATAAATCCATGTAATATAGTCTACACCATCACAATAAATCCATGTAATATAGTCTACCTACACCATCACAATAAATCCATGTAATATAGTCTACCTACACCATCACAATAAATCCATGTAATATAGTCTACCTACACCATCACAATAAATCCATGTAATATAGTCTACCTACACCATCACAATAAATCCATGTAATATAGTCTACACCATCACAATAAATCCATGTAATATAGTCTACATACACCATCACAATAAATCCATGTAATATAGTCTACACCATCACAATAAATCCATGTAATATAGTCTACACCATCACAATAAATCCATGTAATATAGTCTACACCATCACAATAAATCCATGTAATATAGTCTACACCATCACAATAAATCCATGTAATATAGTCTACCTACACCATCACAATAAATCCATGTAATATAGTCTACCTACACCATCACAATAAATCCATGTAATATAGTCTACCTACACCATCACAATAAATCCATGTAATATAGTCTACACCATCACAATAAATCCATGTAATATAGTCTACATACACCATCACAATAAATCCATGTAATATAGTCTACATCACAATAAATCCATGTAATATAGTCTACACCATCACAATAAATCCATGATTTATTTTAGACAGGTCTAAAGAAACATGATAATGTGAAAATGTAGTCTTATTTCAGAAGAACAGAATATCATACTCCTGAGTTATCCTTATGTTCTGTCCTGATCTGACTACGCTAAATGACTGTAGGCTACACCAGCCTAAACCTATCCATGTTAACATTGAACCGGGTGAATGGAATACGAACAACAAGGCATCCAATATGCTCATTAAGGAAATAATCGTCCTCCCTCCCTCTTAAAAGGCACCGACCCGTCACTGGTATTTGCATATTGAAACAAACCGTTTCTATTGGATGCCAGGAGGGATATCTCCACGGTGACCGCTCTATTTGTCTCTCCCCTAGCTGGTCGAGCAATGGACGCCATCCATGTGACCCAGCTGGAGAGGGACACCTTGCTAGTGTGCCTGGACAGTAAGTATGACCTCTGAACCCATAGAGATGATGACCTCTTGACCTGCACTCAAGATTTTCTTTTTTTATTTATTTTACCTTTATTTAACCAGGCAAGTCAGTTAAGAACAAATTCTTATTTTCAATAACGGCCTAGTAACAGTGGGTTAACTGCCTGTTCAGGGGCAGAACGGCAGATTTGTACCTTGTCGGCTCGGGGGTTTGAACTTGCAACCTTCCGGTTACTAGTCCAACGCTCTAACCACTAGGCTACCTGCCGCCCCTACACTCTAACCACTAGGCTACCCTGCCGCCTCTACACTCTAACCACTAGGCTACCCTGCCGCCCCTCCACTCTAACCACTAGGCTACCTGCCGCCCCTACACTCTAACCACTAGGCTACCCTGCCGCCTCTACACTCTAACCACTAGGCTACCCTGCCGCCCCTACACTCTAACCACTAGGCTACCCTGCCGCCTCTACACTCTAACCACTAGGCTACCCTGCCGCCCCTCCACTCTAACCACTAGGCTACCCTGCCGCCCCTCCACTCTAACCACTAGGCTACCCTGCCGCCCCTCCACTCTAACCACTAGGCTACCTGCCGCCCCTACACTCTAACCACTAGGCTACCTGCCGACCCTCCACTCTAACCACTAGGCTACCCTGCCGCCCCTATCCTAAGATGTGTTCCAAATGGCACCCCTATTCCCTGTGCAGTGCACTACTTTTGACCAGAGACCATAGTTTTCCTGTCACCGTAGGGCTCTGGTTAAAGTAGTGCACTGCCCCCCTCCCCCAGTCTTAACTGTTGTCCTGCACTGCCCTGAGAAAAGTTTTCCCTGCTCATATACAGTATATCACAAAAGTGAGTACACCCCTCACATTTTTGTAAATATTTGAGTATATCTTTTCATGTGACAACACTGAAGAAATTACACTTTAAAGTAGTGAGTGTACAGCTTGTATGTATAACACTGTAAATTTGCTGTCCCCTCAAAATAACTCAACACACAGGCATTAATGTCTAAACCGCTGGCCACAAAAGTGAGTACACCCCTAAGTGAAAATGTCCAAATCGGGCCCAATTAGCCATTATACAAGCTGTACACTCACTACTTTACATTGTAGCAAAGTGTCATTTCTTCAGTGTTGTCACATGAAAAGATATACTCAAATATTTACAAAATGTGAGGGGTGTACTCACTTTTGTGATATACTGTGAATGTCTGCTTTTATTCAACCCACTGTTCTAAAGGATTCTCTTCCTCTTCTAGAAAATATCAAGATCGTTAACCTCCAGGGAAGACTGAAGTCCAACAAGAAGCTAGCCTCGGAGCTCAGCTTTGACTTCACCATTGGATCCGTTGGTAAGATGTGCTCCCTTATTCACCTTCTACTGTACATCCATTGTAATAACGTGTATAGGAAATGTTATAACGTCTACAGGAAGTGTTATAACGTCTACAGGAAGTGTTATGACGTGTACAGGAAGTGTTATGACGTGTACAGGAAGTGTTATGACGTGTACAGGAAGTGTTATGACGTGTACAGGAAGTGTTATGACGTGTACAGGAAGTGTTATAACGTCTACAGGAAGTGTTATGACGTCTACAGGAAGTCTTATAACGTCTACAGGAAGCGTTATAACGTGTACAGGAAGCGTTATAACGTGTACAGGAAGCGTTATAACGTGTACAGGAAGTGTTATAACGTGTACAGGAAGTGTTATAACGTGTACAGGAAGTGTTATAACGTGTACAGGAAGTATTATGACGTTCCCCAACTGGTTTTATTTGGCCCCCCAACTTTAACGTAGTCCGAGAAATGCTGATGAAGGTCTTGCTCGAGTTGTGTATGCAACTGGTTCACCTCTGACGCTCACAGGCAATGTGTATTGGAAGAGATTTCTGAATGTTCTTTTCCCAGCATACACCCCTCCAACCAGACATGCTTTATCTACTCATTTGCTGGATGCAGAGTTCAAGTGAAGGTCAAGCAAATCATAGAGGAAGCAGACTGTATTGCAATCATCTCTGATGGGTGTTTGAATGTTTGTGGGCAAGGAATAATTAACTACATCATCTCCACCCCTCAACCAGTATTCTACAAGAGCGCAGACACAAGGGACAACAGACATACCGGTCTCTACATTGCAGATGAGCTGAAGGCAGTCATCAATGACCTTGGACCACAGAAGGTATTTGCACCAAGCGAACATGAAGGCTGCTTGGTGTAAAGTGGGAGGAGTCCTACCCTCACACCCATTGGCTGCGCTGCTCATGTGTTGAAGCTGCTCCTCAAGGACATAATGGCACAGAAAACAATGGATACCCTCTACAAGAGAGCCAAGGAAATGGTTAGGTATGTGAAGGGTCATCAAGTTATAGCAGCAATCTACCTCACCAAGCAAAGTGAGAAGAATAAGAACACCATATTGAATCTGCCCAGCAACACCTGTTGGGGTGGTGTTGTCATGTTGTCTCCTGGAGGGGAGACTATATCCACAGTAAAAATGAGTCCTATATCGACATAACCTGAAAGGCCGCTCAGCAAGGAAGAAGACACTGCTCCAAAACCACCATACAAAAGCCAGACTACAGTTTGCAACTGCACATGGGGACAAAGATGGTACTTTTTGGAGAAATGTCCTCTGGTCTGATAAAACAAAAATAGAACTGTTTGGCCACAATGACCGTTTGGACGAAAAGGTGGGAGGCTTGCAAGCCGAAGAACACCATCCCAACCGTGAAGCACGGGGGTGGCAGCATCATGTTGTGGGGGTGCTTCGCTGCAGGAGGGACTGGTGCACTTCACAAAATAGATGGCATCATGAGGATGGAAAATTTCGTAGATATATTGAAGCAACATCTCAAGACATCAGTCAGGAAGTGAAAGCTTGGTCGCAAGTGGGTCTTCCAAATGGACAATGGCCCCAAGCATACTTCCAAAGTTGTGTCAAAATGGCTTAAGGACAACAAAGTCAAGGTATTGGAGTGGCCATCACAAAGCCCTGACCTCAATCATATAGAACATTTGTGGGCAGAACTGAAAAAGCGTGTGCGAGCAAGGAGGCCTACAAACCTGACTCAGCTACACCAGCTCTGTCAGGAGGAATGGGCCAAAATTCACCCAACTTATTGTCGGAAGCTTGTGGAAGGCTACCTGAAACATTTGACCCAAGTTAAACAATTTAAAGGCAACGCTACCAAGTACTAATTGAGTGCATGTAAACTTCTGACCCACTGGGAATGTGATGAAAGAAAGAAAAGCTGAAATAAATCATTATCTCTACTATTATTCTGACATTTCACATTCTTAAAATAAAGTGGTGATCCTAACTGACCTGAGACGGGGAATTTTTACTAGGATTAAATGTCAGGAATTGTGGAAAACTGAGTTTAAATATATTTGGCGAAAGGTGTTTGTAAATTTCCGACTTCAACTGTATGTTGGAAACGCTTTGGGAGATGCGATGGATCATTAAATTTTCCCTTTTGTTGTTCAGTGAAATCATCCCATGTGAAGAGTCAACTCATTTAATTAAAGTTCAATTCGTAACTAAATTGTTTTTTAAACATTTCTATTGGAAGGTTTTAATAATTTCCAAATATGTCTACTTATGATAAAAGGTTTATGTTTCTGTCTCCATTTAAATGGTATTAATATTAATTTGCATATTTTTCCGTTAATTCCCACGGAAAGTTTCCTCCTCTGACTAGTCCCCAAAATGTTTGGGTTTCTTGCGGTCAATTTTCTGTCTACAAATTAAATAATTATGTAGTTAATTAATTATGTAATTATGTTCCGACCCCTTGACCATCCGTTCCAGAAGAAATTGACCCACGGCTGAATCAATTTGATGATCCCTGGTGTATAGTAACAGTGTTATAATATGCATAGTAAGTGTTATAGCATATGTATAGTAATAATGTATATGATATCTGCTTTATTAAGGAAAGGTTTACTTGTGGTAAATACACTGACTGATACTCTTGATAAGAGTGCCTGCTAAATGATCAAAATATAATGTAAATGAAAAGACCAATGCTGATATCCTTCCTGTCCTGACTGACGTCCCTCTACCCTCCAATGCTGATATCCTTCCTGTCTTGACTGACGTCCCTCTACCCTCCAATGCTGATATCCTTCCTGTCCTGACTGACGTCCCTCTACCCTCCAATGCGTCCCTCTACCCTCCAATGCTGATATCCTTCCTGTCCTGACTGACGTCCCTCTACCCTCCAATGCTGATATCCTTCCTGTCTTGACTGACGTCCCTCTACCCTCCAATGCTGATATCCTTCCTGTCCTGACTGACGTCCCTCTACCCCAATCTATCCTTCCTGTCCCTCCAATGCTGATATCCTTCCTGTCCTGACTGACGTCCCTCTACCCTCCAATGCTGATATCCTTCCTGTCCTGACTGACGTCCCTCTACCCTCCAATGCTGATATCCTTCCTGTCCTGACTGACGTCCCTCTACCCTCCAATGCTGATATCCTTCCTGTCTTGACTGACGTCCCTCTACCCTCCAATGCTGATATCCTTCCTGTCCTGACTGACGTCCCTCTACCCTCCTCCTGCTCCAGTGTGCCTTCAGGACAGTGTTCTGGCCTTCTGGAAGCACGGCATGCAGGGAAGGAGCTTCAAATCCAACGAGGTAGTTATTACTGTAGTAACACAACCATTCAGTCACTTAACTATATACAACCAGACTCGAAATATTATTTCTTTGTATTTTTGCGTTGTCATTTCATAAAATGTCCATAATATACAGAAGTGGTGGGAAAAGTACTCAACTGTCATAGTTGAGTAAAAGTAAAGATACCTTAATAGAAAATGACTCAAGTAAAAGTCACCCAGTAAAATACTACTTGAGTAAAAGTCACCCAGTAAAATCCTACTTGAGTAAAAGTCAAAGTATTTGGTTTTAAATATACATAATTATCAAAAGTACATGGAACTGATCAAATGTACTAAAAGTTAGAATTCCTTATATTAAACAAACCAGACGCCTTAATTTTTTAAAATGATTATTTATTGACGGAGCGCAGGGCCACACTCTAACACTGACCGGATATCATTTACAAACAAAGCATTTGTGTTTAGTGAGTCCACCAGATCAGAGGCAGTAGGGATGACCAGGAATGTTCTCTGTTTTGTGAGTCCTCCAGATCAGAGGCAGTAGGGAGGACCAGGGATGTTCTCTGTTTAGTGAGTCCTCCAGATCAGAGGCAGTAGGGATGACCAGGGATGTTCTCTGTTTAGTGAGTCCTCCAGATCAGAGGCAGTAGGGATGACCAGGGATGTTCTCTGTTTAGTGAGTCCACCAGATCAGAGGCAGTAGGGATGACCAGGGATGTTCTCTGTTTAGTGAGTCCTCCAGATCAGAGGCAGTAGGGAGGACCAGGGATGTTCTCTGTTTAGTGAGTCCTCCAGATCAGAGGCAGTAGGGAGGACCAGGGATGTTCTCTGTTTAGTGAGTCCACCAGATCAGAGGCAGTAGGGAGGACCAGGGATGTTCTCTGTTTAGTGAGTCCACCAGATCAGAGGCAGTAGGGATGACCAGGGATGTTCTCTGTTTAGTGAGTCCTCCAGATCAGAGGCAGTAGGGATGACCAGGGATGTTCTCTGTTTAGTGAGTCCACCAGATCAGAGGCAGTAGGGAGGACCAGGGATGTTCTCTGTTTAGTGAGTCCTCCAGATCAGAGGCAGTAGGGAGGACCAGGGATGTTCTCTGTTTAGTGAGTCCACCAGATCAGAGGCAGTAGGGAGGACCAGGGATGTTCTCTGTTTAGTGAGTCCTCCAGATCAGAGGCAGTAGGGATGACCAGGGATGTTCTCTGTTTAGTGAGTCCTCCAGATCAGAGGCAGTAGGGATGACCAGGGATGTTCTCTGTTTAGTGAGTCCTCCAGATCAGAGGCAGTAGGGATGACCAGGGATGTTCTCTGTTTAGTGAGTCCTCCAGATCAGAGGCAGTAGGGATGACCAGGGATGTTCTCTGTTTAGTGAGTCCTCCAGATCAGAGGCAGTAGGGATGACCAGGGATGTTTTATGAGTCCACCAGATCAGAGGCAGTAGGGATGACCAGGGATGTTCTCTGTTTAGTGAGTCCTCCAGATCAGAGGCAGTAGAGATGACCAGGGATGTTCTCTGTTTAGTGAGTCCTCCAGATCAGAGGCAGTAGGGATGACCAGGGATGTTCTCTGTTTATTGAGTCCACCAGATCAGAGGCAGTAGGGATGACCAGGGATGTTCTCTGTTTAGTGAGTCCACCAGATCAGAGGCAGTAGTGATGACCAGGGATGTTCTCTGTTTAGTGAGTCCTCCAGATCAGAGGCAGTAGGGATGACCAGGGATGTTCTCTGTTTTGTGAGTCCTCCAGATCAGAGGCAGTAGGGAGGACCAGGGATGTTCTCTGTTTAGTGAGTCCTCCAGATCAGAGGCAGTAGAGATGACCAGGGATGTTCTCTGTTTAGTGAGTCCACCAGATCAGAGGCAGTAGGGAGGACCAGGGATGTTCTCTGTTTAGTGAGTCCTCCAGATCAGAGGCAGTAGGGAGGACCAGGGATGTTCTCTTGATAAGTGACTAAATTGGACCATTTTACTGTCAAAATGTAACAAGTACTTTTGGGTGTCAGGGAAAATGTATGGAGTAAAAAGTACATTCTTTTCTTTAGGAACGTAGTGAAGTAAAAGTTGTCAAAAATATAAATAGTAAAGTACAGATATCCCCCCAAAAAACGACTTAAGTACTTTAAACCACTGATATACAGCACCAGTCAAAAGTTTGGACACATCTACTCATTCCAGGGTTTCTCATTATTTTTACTTTTTCTACATTGTAGAATAATAGTGAAGACATCAAATCACTGAAATAACACATATGGAATCATGTAGTAACCAAAAAAGTGTTAAACAAATCAAAATATATTTGACATACTTCAACGTAGACACCCTTTGCCTTGATCACAACTTTAGTCTACTGTGGTGACGGTGTGGGTCTACTGGGGTGACTGTGTGGGTCTACTGGGGTGACTGTGTGGGTCTACTGGGGTGACTGTGTGGGTTTACTGGGGTGACGGTGTGGGTCTACTGTGGTGACGGTGTGGGTCTACTGTGGTGACGGTGTGGGTCTACTGTGGTGACTGTGTGTGGTGACGGTGTGGGTCTACTGGGGTGACGGTGTGGGTCTACTGGGGTGACGGTGTGGGTCATATTGTGGTGACGGTGTGGGTCTACTGGGGTGACGGTTTGGGTCTACTGGGGTGACGGTTTGGGTCTACTGGGGTGACGGTTTGGGTCTACTGGGGTGACGGTTTGGGTCTACTGGGGTGACGGTGTGGGTCTACTATGGTGACGGTGTGGGTCTACTGGGGTGACGGTGTGGGTCTACTGAGGTGTGGGTCTACTGGGGTGACGGTGTGGGTCTACTGTGGTGACGGTGTGGGTCTACTGTGGTGACGGTGTGGGTCTACTGTGGTGACGGTGTGGGTCTACTGTGGTGACGGTGTGGGTCTACTGGGGTGACGGTGTGGGTCTACTGGGGTGACGGTGTGGGTCTACTGTGGTGACTGTGTGGGTCTACTGGGGTGACGGTGTGGGTCTACGGTGGTGACGGTGTGTGGTGACGGTGTGGGTCTACTGGGGTGACAGTGTGGGTCTACTGGGGTGACGGTGTGGGTCTACTGTGGTGACGGTGTGGGTCTACTGTGGTGACGGTGTGGGTCTACTGTGGTGACGGTGTGGGTCTACTGGGGTGACGGTGTGGGTCTACTGGGGTGACGGTGTGGGTCTACTGGGGTGACGGTGTGGGTCTACTGGGGTGACGGTGTGGGTCATATTGTGGTGACGGTGTGGGTCTACTGGGGTGACGGTTTGGGTCTACTGGGGTGACGGTGTGGGTCTACTGTGGTGACGGTGTGGGTCTACTGTGGTGACTGTGTGGGTCTACTGGGGTGAAGGTGTGGGTCTACTGGGGTGACGGTGTGGGTCTACTGTGGTGACGGTGTGGGTCTACTGGGGTGACGGTGTGGGTCTACTGGGGTGACGGTGTGGGTCTACTGGGGTGACGGTGTGGGTCATATTGTGGTGACGGTGTGGGTCTACTGGGGTGACGGTTTGGGTCTACTGGGGTGACGGTGTGGGTCTACTGGGGTGACGGTGTGGGTCTACTGTGGTGACGGTGTGGGTCTACTGTGGTGACGGTGTGGGTCTACTGGGGTGACGGTGTGGGTCTACTGGGGTGACGGTGTGGGTCTACTGGGGTGACGGTGTGGGTCATATTGTGGTGACGGTGTGGGTCTACTGGGGTGACTGTGTGGGTCTACTGGGGTGACGGTGTGGGTCTACGGTGGTGACGGTGTGTGGTGACTGTGTGGGTCTACGGTGGTGACGGTGTGTGGTGACGGTGTGGGTCTACTGGGGTGACGGTGTGGGTCTACTGGGGTGACGGTATGGGTCTACTGGCGTGACGGTGTGTGGTGACGGTGTGGGTCTACTGTGGTGACGGTGTGGGTCTACTGTGGTGACGGTGTGGGTCTACTGTGGTGACAGTGTGGGTCTACTGGGGTGACGGTGTGGGTCTACTGGGGTGACGGTGTGGGTCTACTGGGGTGACGGTGTGGGTCTACTGGGGTGACGGTGTGGGTCTACTGGGGTGACGGTGTGGGTCTACTGTGGTGACGGTGTGTGGTGACTGGGGTGGGTCTACTGCGGTGACTGTGTGGGTCTACTGGGGGACGGTGTGACGGTGTGGGTCTACTGGGGTGACGGTGTGGGTCTACTGGGGTGACGGTGTGGGTCTACTGTGGTGACGGTGTGGGTCTACTGTGGTGACGGTGTGGGTCTACTGTGGTGACGGTGTGGGTCTACTGTGGTGACGGTGTGGGTCTACTGTGGTGACTGTGTGTGGTGACGGTGTGGGTCTACTGGGGTGACGGTGTGGGTCTACTGGGGTGACGGTGTGGGTCTACTGTGGTGACGGTGTGGGTCTACTGGGGTGACGGTGTGGGTCTACTGTGGTGACGGTGTGGGTCTACTGTGGTGACGGTGTGGGCCTACTGTGGTGACGGTGTGGGTCTACTGTGGTGACTGTGTGGGTCTACTGGGGTGACGGTGTGGGTCTACGGTGGTGACGGTGTGTGGTGACGGTGTGGGTCTACTGGGGTGACGGTGTGGGTCTACTGGGGTGACGGTGTGGGTCTACTGTGGTGACGGTGTGGGTCTACTGTGGTGACGGTGTGGGTCTACTGGGGTGACGGTGTGGGTCTACTGGGGTGACGGTGTGGGTCTACTGGGGTGACGGTGTGGGTCATATTGTGGTGACGGTGTGGGTCTACTGGGGTGACGGTTTGGGTCTACTGGGGTGACGGTGTGGGTCTACTGTGGTGACGGTGTGGGTCTACTGTGGTGACTGTGGTGACGGTGTGGGTCTACTATGGTGACGGTGTGGGTCTACTGGGGTGACGGTGTGGGTCTACTGGGGTGACGGTGTGGGTCTACTGAGGTGATGGTGTGGGTCTACTGGGGTGACGGTGTGGGTCTACTGTGGTGACGGTGTGGGTCTACTGGGGTGACGGTGTGGGTCTACTGGGGTGACGGTGTGGGTCTACTGGGGTGACGGTGTGGGTCATATTGTGGTGACGGTGTGGGTCTACTGGGGTGACTGTGTGGGTCTACTGGGGTGACGGTGTGGGTCTACGGTGGTGACGGTGTGTGGTGACTGTGTGGGTCTACGGTGGTGACGGTGTGGTGACGGTGTGGGTCTACTGGGGTGACGGTGTGGGTCTACTGGGGTGACGGTATGGGTCTACTGGCGTGACGGTGTGTGGTGACGGTGTGGGTCTACTGTGGTGACGGTGTGGGTCTACTGTGGTGACGGTGTGGGTCTACTGTGGTGACAGTGTGGGTCTACTGGGGTGACGGTGTGGGTCTACTGGGGTGACGGTGTGGGTCTACTGGGGTGACGGTGTGGGTCTACTGGGGTGACGGTGTGGGTCTACTGGGGTGACGGTGTGGGTCTACTGTGGTGACGGTGTGGGTCTACTGGGGTGACGGTGTGTGGTGACGGTGTGGGTCTACTGGGGTGACGGTGTGGGTCTACTGGGGTGACGGTGTGGGTCTACTGTGGTGACGGTGTGGGTCTACTGTGGTGACGGTGTGGGTCTACTGTGGTGACGGTGTGGGTCTACTGTGGTGACGGTGTGGGTCTACTGTGGTGACGGTGTGGGTCTACTGGGGTGACGGTGTGGGTCTACTGTGGTGACGGTGTGGGTCTACTGTGGTGACGGTGTGGGCCTACTGTGGTGACGGTGTGGGTCTACTGTGGTGATGGTGCGTGGGTCTACTGGGGTGACTGTGTGGGTCTACTGGGGTGACGGTGTGGGTCTACTGGGGTGACGGTGTGGGTCTACTGGGGTGACGGTGTGGGTCTACTATGGTGACGGTGCGGGTCTACTGGGGTGACGGTGCGGGTCTACTGTGGTGACGTTGTGGGTCTACTGGGGTGACGGTGCAGGGTCTACTGGGGTGGCGGTGTGGGTCTAACTTTGGGTACAGATGGGTTTTTTCAATGTAGTTCCTCAACTATTGTGGAATACTGTGTATGTTACCATGTTCATTCATGTGCAGGTCACCCAGGAGATTTCTGATCCCAGCAGAGTCTTCCGCCTCCTAGGATCTGACAGGTGGGTGGTGCTGGAAGTGATTCTCTCTGTCTTTAACTCGTCACTCTTCTTCCTGTCCTCTCTTACCCGTCATCTCTTACGTCCCCCCCCCTCTTTTGCTCTCCTTTTCTCCCTCTCTCTTCCCCCTTTCTCTCATATATCCCTCTCCTCATTTCTTTCATATTTCCCTCTCCCCCTTTCTCTCAGTACTTTAAGGGGCGGCAGGGTAGCCTAGTGGTTAGAGCGTTGGACTAGTAACCGGAAGGTTGCAAGTTCGAATCCCCGAGCTGACAAGGTACAAATCTGTCGTTCTGCCCCTGAACAGGCAGTTAACCCACTGTTCCTAGGCCGTCATTGAAAATAAGAATTTGTTCTTAACTGACTTGCCTAGTAAAATAAAGGTTAAAAAATATATATATATATATCCCTCCCCCCTTTCTCTCATATATCCATCTTATCTCCCTCTCCCCCCTTTCTCTCATATCCATCTTATCTCCCTCTCCCCTTTCTCTCATATATCCCTCTCCCCCCTTTCTCTCATATATCCCTCTCCCCCTTTCTCTCATATATCCCTCTCCCCCCTTTCTCTCATATATCCCTCTCCCCCTTTCTCTCATATATCCCTCTCCCCCTTTCTCTCGCCTCCTATATCCCTCTCCCCCCTTTCTCTCATATCCATCTTATCCCCCTCCCCCTTTTTCTCTCATATCCATCTTATCCCCCTCTCCCCCTTTCTCTCATATATCCTCTCATATATCCCTCTCCCCCTTTCTCTCATATATCCCTCTCCCCCTTTCTCTCATATATCCCTCTCCCCCTTTCTCTCATATATCCCTCTCCCCCCTTTCTCTCATATCCATCTTATCCCCCTCCCCCTTTTTCTCTCATATCCATCTTATCCCCCTCCCCCTTTCTCTCATATATCCATCTCCCCCTTTCTCTCATATCCATCTTATCCCCCTCCCCCTTTCTCTCATATATCCCTCTCCCCCTTTCTCTCATATCCATCTTATCCCCCTCCCCCTTTCTCTCATATATCCCTCTCCCCCTTTCTCTCATATCCATCTTATCCCCCCTCCCCCTTTCTCTCATATATCCATCTCCCCCTTTCTCTCATATCCATCTTATCCCCCTCCCCCTTTCTCTCATATATCCATCTCCCCCTTTCTCTCATATATCTCTCCCCCCTTTCTCTCATATATCCCTCTCCCCCTTTCTCTCATATATCCCTCTCCCCCTTTCTCTCATATCCATCTTCTCTCTCTCCCCCTTTCTCTCATATCTCTCTCCCCCTTTCTCTCATATATCCCTCCCCCCTTTCTCTCATATATCCCTCTCCCCCTTTCTCTCATATATCCCTCTCCCCCCTTCTCTCATATCCTCTCCTCCCTTTCTCTCCTCTCCCCCTTTCTCTCATATATCCCTCTCCCCCTTTCTCTCATATATCCCTCTCCCCCTTTCTCTCATATATCCCTCTCCCCCTTTCTCTCATATATCCCTCTCCCCCTTTCTCTCATATATCCCTCTCCCCCTTTCTCTCATATATCCCTCTCCCCCTTTCTCTCATATATCCCTCTCCCCCTTTCTCTCATATATCCCTCTCCCCCTTTCTCTCATATATCCCTCTCTCCCTTTCTCTCATATCCCTCTCCCTTCTCTCATATCCCTCTCCTCCCTTCTCTCATATATCCCTCTCCCCCTTCTCTCATATATCCCTCTCCCCTTTCTCTCATATATCCCTCCCCTTTCTCTCATATATCCCCTCCCCTTTCTCTCATATATCCCTCTCCTCCTTTCTCTCATATATCCCTCTCCTCCCTTCTCTCATATATCCCTCTCCCCTTTCTCTCATATCCCTCTCCCCCTTTCTCTCATATATCCCTCTCCTCCCTTCTCTCATATCCCTCTCCTCCCTTCTCTCATATCCCTCTCCTCCCTTCTCTCATATATCCCTCTCCCCCCCTTTCTCTCTCTATATCCCTCTCCTCCCTTCTCTCATATATCCCTCTCCCCCTTTCTCTCATATATCCCTCTCTCCCTTCTCTCATATCCCTCTCCCCTTTCTCTCATATCCCTCTCCCCCTTTCTCTCATATATCCCTCTCCTCCTTTCTCTCATATATCCCTCTCTCCCTTCTCTCATATCCATCTTATCTCCCTCTCCCCCTCTCTCATATCTCCCTCTCCCCCCTTTCTCTCATATCTCTCTGTCCCCCCTTTCTCTCATATCTCTCTGTCCCCCCTTTCTCTCATATCTCTGTCCCCCTTTCTCTCATATATCCCTCTCCCCCTTTCTCTCCTTTCCATCTTCTCTCTCCCCCCCTTTCTCTCATATCCATTGCTTTTTTATCTCCCTTATTTTCTCTCATCTCTATATTCTCTCTCTACATTTCCTCTCGACCTCTTAAGCCGTAGAGGTCAGGGCTGGTAGCTAGCCGTTATCTCCAGTGTCCTTGCACAGGATCTCATTGTTCATTGCCTGGAAACCACCAAACATCCAACTCCTCTTCAGAGTCCTCTTCAGACCTCTCTACGGAGAGATTCCATCTCTTTCTCCCGGTTTGCTTCCATTCCTATGACGAGGCAGGTGCCTCAGATCAAATCAACAGTCTTTGATCATTCAGTATGATAAGATCCTGAGTGGGAAAAGTCATTGTAATCTCAACATTATCAGGAGAGGCTTGAAAACCTCCACATATTATACATGTGAGTCACACATTACAACTTCAATGATCCACCCACTGGTTGGTTACACTATCCCATTCCCTACCCAAGAATGCAGCAGAGTGGGCGCTGTGGCAGGAAAGTCCCTAGACCCCACGCACTGTCAGACAGTGAGTGCAGCAATCAGTTCTCCTCAACTATAGAAACCACTAAATCTGGCTCAGACACAAGGCAGGAGCCCCCCTGGAGGGCAGGAGCCCCCTGGAGGGCAGGAGCCCCCTGGAGGGCAGGAGCCCCCTGGAGGGCAGGAGCCCCCTGGAGGGCAGGAGGCTCAGGCTCCCTGGAGGGCAGGAGGCTCCCTGGAGGGCAGGAGGCTCCCTGGAGGGCAGGAGGCTCCCTGGAGGGCAGGAGCCCCCCTGGAGGGCAGGAGCCCAGCACCATTCCTATTCCCCTGCAACAGCCTCTGCTCTACCAACCTGCATGTTTTATTCAGACTGGCACCTGGGCACTGCCACGCCAGCCTGGTTGGAGTGTCTCTCTGATCCTCTGTAATTCCATCTGATGGATCAGACGCTATGGTCTTGGACTGTACCCTCTGTGGGCAGAGACACCCCTCTCATCTCATCTGTCACGCTAACCGAAGGATGGCACCTACCTCATCTCATCTGTCACTCTACTGGAAGGATGGCACCTATCTCATCTCATCTGTCACCCTGACCGAAGGATGGCACCTACCTCATCTCATCTGTCACCCTGACCGAAGGATGGCACCTACCTCATCTCATCTGTCACCCTGACCGAAGGATGGCACCTACCTCATCTCATCTGTCACCCTGACCGAAGGATGGCACCTACCTCATCTCATCTGTCACCCTGACCGAAGGATGGCACCTACCTCATCTCATCTGTCACTCTGCTGGAAGGACCGCACCTACCTCATCTCATCTGTCACCCTGCTGGAAGGATGGCACCTACCTCATCTCATCTCATGATCTGTAGTGTCATATTAACTTAGTGCCATTTTAAAATGTAGCCAGTCCTCTTATCTTTCTGCCTGCTACTCTCTCTGACTCTATTCATGATATTCTATTGTATAAATTGGACCTGGCTGGCAGCTATAACCTGCAGTGTTAATGTGCTGCTGCTAACTGACATCTCTCTCTCTCTCTGAAAGGGTGGTGGTTCTGGAGAGCCGGCCCACTGACAACCCCACAGCCCTCAGCAACCTCTACATCCTGGCCGGGCATGAAAACAGTTACTAGCCCTGACCCCAGCCCTGTTACTGAGAACAGTTACTAGCCCTGTCCCTGTTACTGAGAACAGTTAGTAGCCCTGACCCCAGCCCTGTCCCTGTTACTGAGAACAGTTACTAGCCCTGACCCCAGCCCTGTCCCTGCTACTGAGAACAGTTACTAGCCCTGACCCCAGCCCTGTTACTGAGAACAGTTACTAGCCCTGACCCCAGCCCTGTCCCTGTTACTGAGAACAGTTACTAGCCCTGACCCCAGCCCTGACCCTGTTACTGAGAACAGTTACTAGCCCTGACCCCAGCCCTGACCCTGTTACTGAGAACAGTTACTAGCCCTGACCCCAGCCCTGACCCTGTTACTGAGAACAGTTACTAGCCCTGACCCCAGCCCTGACCCTGTTACTGAGAACAGTTACTAGCCCTGACCCCAGCCCTGTTACTGAGAACAGTTACTAGCCCTGACCCCAGCCCTGACCCTGTTACTGAGAACAGTTAGTAGCCCTGACCCCAGCCCTGTCCCTGTTACTGAGAACAGTTACTAGCCCTGACCCCAGCCCTGTCCCTGTTACTGAGGACAGTTACTAGCCCTGACCCCAGCCCTGTCCCTGCTACTGAGAACAGTTACTAGCCCTGACCCCAGCCCTGTCCCTGCTACTGAGAACAGTTACTAGCCCTGACCCCAGCCCTGTTACTGAGAACAGTTACTAGCCCTGACCACAGCCCTGTCCCTGTTACTGAGAACAGTTACTAGCCCTGACCCCAGCCCTGTCCCTGTTACTGAGAACAGTTACTAGCCCTGACCCCAGCCCTGACCCTGTTACTGAGAACAGTTACTATCCCTGACCCCAGCCCTGACCCTGTTACTGAGAACAGTTACTAGCCCTGACCCCAGCCCTGACCCTGTTACTGAGAACAGTTACTAGCCCTGACCCCAGCCCTGACCCTGTTACTGAGAACAGTTACTAGCCCTGACCCTGTTACTGAGAACAGTTACTAGCCCTGACCCCAGACCTGACCCTGTTACTGAGAACAGTTACTAGCCCTGACCCCAGCCCTGACCCTGTTACTGAGAACAGTTACTAGCCCTGACCCCAGCCCTGTCCCTGTTACTGAGAACAGTTAGTAGACCTGACCCCAGCCCTGACCCTGTTACTTAGAACAGTTACTAGCCCTGACCCCTTCCCTGTCCCTGTTACTGAGAACAGTTACTAGCCCTGACCCCAGCCCTGACCCTGTTACTGAGAACAGTTACTAGCCCTGACCCCAGCCCTGTTACTGAGAACAGTTAGTAGCCCTGACCCCAGCCCTGACCCTGTTACTGAGAACAGTTACTAGCCCTGACCCTGTTACTGAGAACAGTTAGTAGCCCTGACCCCAGCCCTGTCCCTGTTACTGAGAACAGTTAGTAGCCCTGACTCCAGCCCTGTCCCTGTTACTGAGAACAGTTAGTAGCCCTGACTCCAGCCCTGTCCCTGTTACTGAGAACAGTTACTAGCCCTGACCCCAGCCCTGTTACTGAGAACAGTTACTAGCCCTGACCCCAGCCCTGTCCCTGTTACTGAGAACAGTTAGTAGACCTGACCCCAGCCCTGACCCTGTTACTTAGAACAGTTACTAGCCCTGACCCCTTCCCTGTCCCTGTTACTGAGAACAGTTACTAGCCCTGACCCTGTTACTGAGAACAGTTACTAGCCCTGACCCCAGCCCTGTTACTGAGAACAGTTAGTAGCCCTGACCCCAGCCCTGACCCTGTTACTGAGAACAGTTACTAGCCCTGACCCTGTTACTGAGAACAGTTAGTAGCCCTGACCCCAGCCCTGTCCCTGTTACTGAGAACAGTTAGTAGCCCTGACCCCAGCCCTGTCCCTGTTACTGAGAACAGTTAGTAGCCCTGACTCCAGCCCTGTCCCTGTTACTGAGAACAGTTAGTAGCCCTGACCCCAGCCCTGTTACTGAGAACAGTTACTACCCCTGTCCCTGTTACTGAGAACAGTTAGTAGCCCTGACCCCAGCCCTGTCCCTGTTACTGAGAACAGTTACTAGCCCTGACCCCAGCCCTGTCCCTGCTACTGAGAACAGTTACTAGCCCTGACCCCAGCCCTGTTACTGAGAACAGTTACTAGCCCTGACCACAGCCCTGTCCCTGTTACTGAGAACAGTTACTAGCCCTGACCCCAGCCCTGTCCCTGTTACTGAGAACAGTTACTAGCCCTGACCCCAGCCCTGACCCTGTTACTGAGAACAGTTACTAGCCCTGACCCTGTTACTGAGAACAGTTACTAGCCCTGACCCCAGCCCTGACCCTGTTACTGAGAACAGTTACTAGCCCTGACCCCAGCCCTGACCCTGTTACTGAGAACAGTTACTAGCCCTGACCCCAGCCCTGACCCTGTTACTGAGAACAGTTACTAGCCCTGACCCCAGCCCTGTCCCTGTTACTGAGAACAGTTACTAGCCCTGACCCCAGCCCTGTCCCTGTTACTGAGAACAGTTACTAGCCCTGACCCCAGCCCTGTTACTGAGAACAGTTACTAGCCCTGACCCCAGCCCTGTGTCCCCCAGTTGTTACTGAGAACAGTTACTAGCCCTGACCCCAGCCCTGTCCCTGTTACTGAGAACAGTTACTAGCCCTGACCCCAGCCCTGTCCCTGTTACTGAGAACAGTTACTAGCCCTGACCCCAGCCCTGTCCCTGTTACTGAGAACAGTTACTAGCCCTGACCCCAGCCCTGTCCCTGTTACTGAGAACAGTTAGGAGCCCTGACCCCAGCCCTGTTACTGAGAACAGTTAGTAGCCCTGACCCCAGCCCTGTCCCTGTTACTGAGAACAGTTACTAAAGCTGTCTGGCCCAAAGACCGGTAGTCCTGTCTGGCTCAGCCTCTCTGATCACCAGTAACCCTTCACTCAGCCTCTCTGATCACCAGTAACCCTTCACTCAGCCTCTCTGATCACCAGTAACCCTTCCCTCAGCCTCTCTGATCACCAGTAACCCTTCACTCAGCCTCTCTGATCACCAGTAACCCTTCACTCAGCCTCTCTGATCACCAGTAACCCTTCACTCAGCCTCTCTGATCACCAGTAACCCTTCACTCAGCTTCTCTGACCACCAGTAACCCTTCACTCAGCCTCTCTGTCCAGTGAAACAAACATGACAGCCCCCTTCACCTCCTCTCTTTTCCAGCCCCGTTCACTTTCTCCAGCCCCGTTCACCATTGCTCTTTTCTAGCCCCATTCACCTTCTCCAGCCCCGTTCACCCACTCCAGCCCCGTTCACCTCCTCTCTTTTCCAGCCCCGTTCACCACCGCTCTTTTCCAGCCCCGTTCACCAACGTTCTTTTCTAGCCCTGTTCACCACCGCTCTTTTCCAGCCCTGTTCACCGACTCCAGCCCCGTTCACCACCGCTCCTCTCCAGCCCCGGTCACTTTCTCTAGCCCCATTCACCACTGCTCTTTTCTAGCCCCATTCACATGTTCCAGCCCCGTTCACCTTTTCCAGCCCCGTTCACCACCACTCTTTTCTAGCCCCGTTCACCACCGCTCTTTTCTAGCCCCGTTCACCACCGCTCTTTTCTAGCCCAGTTCACCTCTCCAGCCCCGTTCACCACCTCTATTTTCTAGCCCCGTTCACCTTCTCCGGCCCGTTCACCACCGCTCTTTTCCAGCCCCGTTCACCACCTCTCTTTTCTAGCCCCGTTCACAATATCCAGCCCCGTTCACCACCGCTCTTTTCTAGCCCCATTCACCTTCTCCAGCCCCGTTCACCACCTCTCCAGCCCCGTGCACCTCCTCTCTTCTCCAGCCCCGTTCACCACCTCTCCAGCCCCGTTCACCTCCTCCTCTCTCACCACCTCTCCAGCCCCGTTCACCACCTCTCCAGCCCCGTGCACCTCCTCTCTTCTCCAGCCCCGTTCACCACCACTCCACTCCAGCCCCGTTCACCACCTCTCCAGCCCTGAGTCCTCTGCTCAGAATGGGCTAAAAACTGATCGACTGGACTGGTGGAGCAGAATGTAGGCAGGAAAGGTTCAGACCAATGGACAGTCTTACTCTGGAGCCTCCACTTCTTCTCTCAACCTGTTACATATCAGCTGAAATACTGCAATAAGACAAGACAATATCTAGAGGTGTTACTGAAAACGACTACTATAATAATTCAGACATTTAGGTCTGGTAGCAAATGGGAGTGTTGTATCTTTTTGTCACAGGTCTGGTTGCCGATTAGCTCTGGTCTAGGACGATAGTGCGGCTTGCTAACGCTGAGCCTTGACTAGTTGGTTGATTTTCCAGCTCTAGTTTAACTAATTATAGAATGGTTCCCAAAGAAAATCGTTTCAACTTTATTTATTAATCTTCGAAGCAATATTCGGGTATGTTGGATTTACTAGCCATGAGAGAGAGTTCAGTTTTTATATTATTTTCAATACACTTGAGGTGTTGTCGTTTCATCCAAACGTTTTGACAGTTGGTCAATCTGCCTTGCATCATTGATTTTTTTAAAATATTTTTTTATATTTACTTCATAGACATCTGATGTCATCTTCGTCCCAAATGGAACACTTCCCTGGGGCTCTGGTCAAATCCTATCTATGGTTAGGAGGTCATCACAACTAATGTCTTGGTTACGGTCAAGGGATTCAATGTCAGGAATGGCTACGGTTTCATCACCCATGAAACCCACCAGGTTATAAAGGAAATGTAACCCAAGGATGACTGCCAGATTTAAAGGTTTATAAAGTGGTTTTACATGGCATGATGTCACTGTCAGACTGATGTTAATAGCAGACACATTATAAAACCTTTTAGGATGAAACGAGATAAAGGTTGACGTTAAAGTTGAAAATAAGAGAACTTTGAAAGTGTGAACTGTCCCCTTTAAGCAGAGAGAGAGAGAGAGAGAAAGAGAGAGAGAGGGTGAACTGTCCCCTTTAAGCAGAGAGAGAGAGAGGGTGAACTGTCCCCTTTAAGCAGAGAGAGAGAGAGAGGGTGAACTGTCCCCTTTAAGCAGAGAGAGAGAGAGGGTGAACTGTCCCCTTTAAGCAGACAGAGAGAGAGAGAGGGTGAACTGTCCCCTTTAAGCAGAGAGAGAGAGAGGGTGAACTGTCCCCTTTAAGCAGAGAGAGAGAGAGAGAGAGGGTGAACTGTCCCCTTTAAGCAGAGAGAGAGAGAGGGTAAACTGTCCCCTTTAAGCAGAGAGAGAGAGAGGGTGAACTGTCCCCTTTAAGCAGAGAGAGAGGGTGAACTGTCCCCTTTAAGCAGAGAGAGAGGGTGAACTGTCCCCTTTAAGCAGAGAGAGAGAGAGAGGGTGAACTGTCCCCTTTAAGCAGAGAGAGAGAGAGGGTGAACTGTCCCCTTTAAGCAGAGAGAGAGAGGGTGAACTGTCCCCTTTAAGCAGAGAGAGAGAGAGGGGTGAACTGTCCCCTTTAAGCAGAGAGAGGGTGAACTGTCCCCTTTAAGCAGAGAGAGGGTGAACTGTCCCCTTTAAGCAGAGAGAGAGAGAGAGGGTGAACTGTCCCCTTTAAGCAGAGAGAGAGAGAGGGTGAACTGTCCCCTTTAAGCAGAGAGAGAGAGAGGGTGAACTGTCCCCTTTAAGCAGAGAGAGAGAGGGTGAACTGTCCCCCAGAGAGAGAGAGAGGGTGAACTGTCCCTTTAAGAGAGAGGGTGAACTGTCCCCTTTAAGCAGAGAGAGAGAGAGAGGGTGAACTGTCCCCTTTAAGCAGAGAGAGAGAGAGGGTGAACTGTCCCCTTTAAGCAGAGAGAGAGAGAGAGGGTGAACTGTCCCCTTTAAGCAGAGAGAGAGAGAGGGTGAACTGTCCCCTTTAAGCAGAGAGAGAGAGAGAGAGGGTGAACTGTCCCCTTTGTCCCCTTTAAGCAGAACTGTCCCCTTTAAGCAGACTGTCCCCTTTAAGAGAGAGAGAGGGTGAACTGTCCCCTTTAAGCAGAGAGAGAGAGAGAGAGAGAGAGAGAGAGAGAGAGAGGGTGAACTGTTCCCTTTAAGCAGAGAGAGAGAGAGGGTAAACTGTCCCCTTTAAGCAGAGAGAGAGAGAGGGTGAACTGTCCCCTTTAAGCAGAGAGAGAGAGAGAGGGTGAACTGTCCCCTTTAACTGCAGAGAGAGAGAGAGGGTAAACTGTCCCCTTTAAGCAGAGAGAGAGAGGAACTGTCCCCTTTAAGCAGAGAGAGAGAGAGGGGTGAACTGTCCCCTTTAAGCAGAGAGAGAGAGAGAGAGAGAGGGTGAACTGTCCCCTTTAAGCAGAGAGAGAGAGAGAGGGTGAACTGTCCCCTTTAAGAGAGAGGGTGAACTGTCTCCTTTAAGAGAGAGAGAGGGTGAACTGTCTCCTTTAAGCAGAGAGAGAGAGAGGGTGAACTGTCCCTTTAAGCAGAGAGCAGAGAGAGAGAGAGAGAGGGTGAACTGTCCCCTTTAAGCAGAGAGAGAGAGAGAGAGAGGGTGAACTGTCCCCTTTAAGCAGAGAGAGAGAGAGAGAGGGGGTGAACTTCCCCTTTAAGCAGAGAGAGAGAGAGAGAGGGTGAACTGTCCCCTTTAAGCAGAGAGAGAGAGGGTGAACTGTCCCCTTTAAGCAGAGAGAGAGGGTGAACTGTCCCCTTTAAGCAGAGAGAGAGAGAGAGAGAGAGAGGGTGAACTGTCCCCTTTAAGCAGAGAGAGAGAGAGAGAGAGGGTGAACTGTCTCCTTTAAGCAGAGAGAGAGAGAGAGAGGGTGAACTGTCTCCTTTAAGCAGAGAGAGAGAGAGAGAGAGAGAGGGTGAACTGTCCCCTTTAAGCAGAGAGAGAGAGAGAGGGTGAACTGTCCCCTTTAAGCAGAGAGAGAGAGAGAGGGGGTGAACTTTCCCCTTTAAGCAGAGAGAGAGAGAGAGAGAGGGTGAACTGTCCCCTTTAAGCAGAGAGAGAGAGAGAGAGAGGGTGAACTGTCCCCTTTAAGCAGAGAGAGAGGGTGAACTGTCCCCTTTAAGCAGAGAGAGAGAGGGTGAACTGTCTCCTTTAAGCAGAGAGAGAGAGGGTGAACTGTCTCCTTTAAGCAGAGAGAGAGAGAGGGTGAACTGTCCCCTTTAAGCAGAGAGAGAGAGAGGGTGAACTGTCTCCTTTAAGCAGAGAGAGAGAGAGGGTGAACTGTCTCCTTTAAGCAGAGAGAGAGAGAGAGAGGGTGAACTGTCCCCTTTAAGCAGAGAGAGAGAGGGTGAACTGTCCCCTTTAAGCAGAGAGAGAGAGAGAGAGGGTGAACTGTCCCCTTTAAGCGGAGAGAGAGAGAGAGAGGGTAAACTGTCCCCTTTAAGCAGAGAGAGAGAGGGTGAACTGTCCCCTTTAAGCAGAGAGAGAGAGAGAGGTGAACTGTCCCCTTTAAGCAGAGAGAGAGGGTGAACTGTCCCCTTTAAGCAGAGAGAGAGAGAGGGTGAACTGTCCCCTTTAAGCAGAGAGAGAGAGAGGGTGAACTGTCCCCTTTAAGCAGAGAGAGAGAGAGGGTGAACTGTCCCCTTTAAGCAGAGAGAGAGAGAGGGTGAACTGTCCCCTTTAAGCAGAGAGAGAGAGAGAGAGGGTGAACTGTCCCCTTTAAGCAGAGAGAGAGAGAGAGGGTGAACTGTCCCCTTTAAGCAGAGAGAGAGAGAGGGTGAACTGTCCCCTTTAAGCAGAGAGAGAGAGAGGGTGAACTGTCCCCTTTAAGCAGAGAGAGAGGGTGAACTGTCCCCTTTAAGCAGAGAGAGAGAGAGGGTGAACTGTCCCCTTTAAGCAGAGAGAGAGAGAGAGGGTGAACTGTCCCCTTTAAGCAGAGAGAGAGAGGGTGAACTGTCCCCTTTAAGCAGAGAGAGAGAGAGGGTGAACTGTCCCCTTTAAGCAGAGAGAGAGAGAGGGTGAACTGTCCCCTTTAAGCAGAGACTGTCCCCTTTAAGCAGAGAGAGGGTAAGAGAGAGAGAGAGGGTGAACTGTCCCCTTTAAGCAGAGAGAGAGAGAGAGTGAACTGTCCCCTTTAAGCAGAGAGAGAGAGAGAGGGTGAACTGTCTCCTATAAGCAGAGAGAGAGAGAGAGGGTGAACTGTCCCCTTTAAGCAGAGAGAGAGGGTGAACTGTCCCCTTTAAGCAGAGAGAGAGAGAGGGTGAACTGTCCCCTTTAAGCAGAGAGAGAGAGAGGGTGAACTGTCCCCTTTAAGCAGAGAGAGAGAGAGGGTGAACTGTCCCCTTTAAGCAGAGAGAGAGAGAGAGAGAGAGAGGGTGAACTGTCCCCTTTAAGCAGAGAGAGAGAGAGAGGGTGAACTGTCCCCTTTAAGCAGAGAGAGAGAGAGGGTGAACTGTCCCCTTTAAGCAGAGAGAGAGAGAGAGGGTGAACTGTCCCCTTTAAGCAGAGAGAGAGGGTGAACTGTCCCCTTTAAGCAGAGAGAGAGAGAGGGTGAACTGTCCCCTTTAAGCAGAGAGAGAGAGAGAGGGTGAACTGTCCCCTTTAAGCAGAGAGAGAGGGTGAACTGTCCCCTTTAAGCAGAGAGAGAGAGAGGGTGAACTGTCCCCTTTAAGCAGAGAGAGAGGGTGAACTGTCCCCTTTAAGCAGAGAGAGAGAGGGTGAACTGTCCCCTTTAAGCAGAGAGAGAGAGAGAGTGAACTGTCCCCTTTAAGCAGAGAGAGAGAGAGAGGGTGAACTGTCTCCTATAAGCAGAGAGAGAGAGAGAGAGAGGGTGAACTGTCCCCTTTAAGCAGAGAGAGAGGGTGAACTGTCCCCTTTAAGCAGAGAGAGAGAGAGAGGGTGAACTGTCCCCTTTAAGCAGAGAGAGAGAGAGAGAGAGGGTAAACTGTCCCCTTTAAGCAGAGAGAGGGAGAGAGGGTGAACTGTTCCCTTTAAGCAGAGAGAGAGAGAGAGTGAACTGTCCCCTTTAAGCAGAGAGAGAGAGAGGGTGAACTGTCTCCTATAAGCAGAGAGAGAGAGAGAGGGTGAACTGTCCCCTTTAAGCAGAGAGAGAGGGTGAACTGTTCCCTTTAAGCAGAGAGAGAGAGAGAGAGAGAGGGTGAACTGTCCCCTTTAAGCAGAGAGAGAGAGAGGGTGAACTGTCCCCTTTAAGCAGAGAGAGAGAGAGGGTGAACTGTCCCCTTTAAGCAGAGAGAGAGAGAGAGGGTGAACTGTCCCCTTTAAGCAGAGAGAGAGAGGGTGAACTGTCCCCTTTAAGCAGAGAGAGAGAGAGAGGGTGAACTGTCCCCTTTAAGCAGAGAGAGGGTGAACTGTCCCCTTTAAGCAGAGAGAGAGAGAGAGGGTGAACTGTCCCCTTTAAGCAGAGAGAGAGAGAGGGTGAACTGTCCCCTTTAAGCAGAGAGAGAGAGGGTGAACTGTCCCCTTTAAGCAGAGAGAGAGAGAGAGAGGGTGAACTGTCCCCTTTAAGCAGAGAGAGAGAGGGTGAACTGTCCCCTTTAAGCAGAGAGAGAGAGAGGGTGAACTGTCCCCTTTAAGCAGAGAGAGAGAGAGAGAGAGGGTGAACTGTCCCCTTTAAGCAGAGAGAGAGAGAGAGGGTGAACTGTCCCCTTTAAGCAGAGAGAGACACTGTTGCTGTAGTCATGCTGACAGTGGGATCCAGCTCAGCCAGGCCAGGGATGACCTTAGCCTGGGTGCCGGTCGGTTTTTGCTCTCTTGCCAACTCTTTGAGATTGTCATGCATGGAGTTGGCAAGAGAGCAGAAACAGACTGGCATCCAGGCTAAGCTGAACTACCTTCCTATCCAGAGGTTGCTATGCAGCTTTGGGTTACTGAAATTGCAATTAAGTTTGTCTGAAATGGCACCCTATTCCCTATATAGTGCACGATCCCTGGTCAAAAAGTAGTGCACTAAATAGGGAATAGGGTGCCATTTTGGTCACAGTCATATTCCTCTCTCTCCCGCTTGGTTGCATTTTAGAAAGTAGACTATAGTGTAAAATGTAAGTTGTTTTTTTTTCCTTCATTTTTTTTTTGTGTTCAATATTTGCACCATGTTAGCACTTTTGTACATTTTCTGTTTTTTATTTAAATGACAGAAAAGGGAAATGCTTTAGTTTGTGACATTATTGGCATTCCCTTTGCAAAACTTTTAATGTATGCAGTTTTTGTAATAAACAAAGCTATTGTTAACAATATACACTTGCTGTCATTCTACTTATTATTATTTTGTATTTAAAAAAAAAAAAAAATTTAACCTTCATTCAACTAGGCAAGTCAGTTAAGAACAAATTCTTATTTAGAATGACGGCCAAACCCGGATGACACTGGGGCCAATTGTGCGTCGCCCTATGGGCCTGCCAATCACAGCCAGATGTTGATACACTACCAGAATAAGTAGGCTATACCCTGCTGTGTACTGGTCCCAGATCTGTTTGGCATGAAAGATAATGACCATGGAAGTTAGCAAAAAACTGATCTGGGACCAGAGCAGACTAGTTGTATGGAAAGAACTGATACAGTATTGATTAGGTCATGTTAAAGTCAGTTACTTTTTACAAAGTTATTAGGTGAGAGAAGAGATTATATTATACGGAACACAAATATCACCTATAAAAGCAACATGTAAAGTGAGAACATGATAAAAAAAACAGCATGATCATTACACAGGTGCACCTTGTGCTGAGGACAATTTAAAAGGCCACTCTCAAATGTGAATTTTCTCATCACACAATGCCACAGATGTCTCCCAAGTTTTGAGGAAGTGTGTAATTGGAATGCTGACTGCAGGAATGTCCACCAGAGCTGTTGCATGTTCATTTCTCTACCATAAACCATAACCTGCCTCCAACGTCGTTGCTCTGGCCCCCCAATGGTGGAACAAACTCCCTCACGACGCCAGGACAGCGGAGTCAATCACCACCTTCCGGAGACACCTGAAACCCCACCTCTTTAAGGAATACCTAGGATAGGATAAAGTAATCCTTCTCACCCCCCCCCCCCCTTAAAAGATTTAGATGCACTATTGTAAAGTGGCTGTTCCACTGGATGTCATAAGGTGAACGCACCAATTTGTAAGTCGCTCTGGATAAGAGCGTCTGCTAAATGACTTAAATGTAAATGTAAATGTTAGAGAATTTGGCAGTACGTCCAACCGGCCTCGACCATGCCAGCCCAGGACCTCCGCATCCGGCTTCTTCACCTGCGGGATCGTCAGAGGGTGGATGGGTGTGGTGCTGAGGACTATTTCTGTCCGTAATAAAGCCCTCTTTGTGGGGAAAAACTAATTCTGATTGGCTGGGCCTTGCTCCCTAGTGGGTGGTCCCTCCCAGTTCCACCTTTGATGCGGGTGGGCCCTCCCCTCCCTCCCAGTTCCACCCTTGATGCGGAACGGCCCTCCCTCCCAGTTCCACCCTTGATGCGGAACGGCCCTCCCCCTCCCTCCCAGTTCCACCCTTGATGCGGGTGTCCCTCCCAGTTCCACCCTAAAATGCGTGTCCCTCGCAGTTCCACCCTTGATGCGGGTGTCCCTCCCAGTTCCACCCTTGATGCGGGTGGTCCCCCCCTCCCCGGCCCTCCCAGTTCCACCCTCGATGCGGATGGGCCCTCCCCCTCCCTCCCAGTTCCACCCTTGATGCGGGTGTCCCTCCCAGTTCCACCCTAAAATGTGGATGTCCCTCCCAGTTCCACCCTTGATGCGGGTGTCCCTCCCAGTTCCACCCTTGATGCGGGTGGGGTGGGTCCCCCTCCCAGTTCCACCCTTGGGTGGGCCCCCGGTGGGCCCTCCCCCTCCCTCCCAGTTCCACCCTTGATGCGGGTGTCCTTCCCAGTTCCACCCTTGATGCGGGTGTCCCTCCCAGTTCCACCCTTGATGCGGATGGGCCCTCCCCCTCCCTCCCAGTTCCACCATTGATGCGGGTGTCCCTCCCAGTTCCACCCTTGATGCGGGTGTCCCCTCCCAGTTCCACCCTTGATGCGGGTGTCCGTCCCAGTTCCACCCTTGATGCGGGTGTCCCTCCCAGTTCCTCCCAGTTCCACCCTTGATGCGGGTGTCCCTCCCAGTTCCACCCTTGATCGGGTGTGTTCCACCCAGGTGTCCCTCCCAGTTCCACCCAGTTCCAGTTCCACCCTTGATGTGGGTGTCCCTCCCAGTTCCACCCTTGATGCGGGTGTCCCTCCCAGTTCCACCCGGGTGTCCCTCCCAGTTCCACCCTTGATGCGGGTGTCCCTCCCAGTTCCACCCTTGATGCGGGTGTCCCCTCCCAGTTCCACCCTTGATGCGGGTGTCCCTCCCAGTTCCACCCTTGATGCGGGTGTCCCCTCCCAGTTCCACCCTTGATGCGGGTGTCCCTCCCAGTTCCACCCTTGACTGCAGTCATGTGAAATCCATAGATTAGGGCCTACTGAATTTATTTATTGATCGATTTTCCTTATATGAACTAACTCAATAAAATCTTTGAAATTGTTGCATGTTGCTTTTATATTTTTATTCGGTAATATATCTGTTTACATGTTTTGTATGATTATTTTTGGGTATGTTGAATTTGTATGCAAGGTCACTGTATGTCCACGTAGGGGCAGGTTCTTCCAGTATACTACCCAAACTGCGCAATGATAGAAGTTGGCTCAGTGAAATCATGTAGGCCTATGATTTAAAATTTCACCTTTCTTCAACCAGGTAGGCTAGTTGAGAACAAGTTCTCATTTGCAACTGCGACCTGGCCAAGATAAACGCATAGCAATTCGACACATACAACAACACAGAGTTACACATGGAATAAACCAAACATACAGTCAATAATACAGTAGAACAAAAGAAAACAAAAAGTCAATATACAGTGAGTGGAAATGAGGTAAGTTAAGGAAATAAATAGGCCATGGTGGCGAAGTAATTACAATCTAGCAATTAAACACTGGAATGCTAGATCGACAGAAGATGAATGTGCAATTATATTATTAGTTGTTGTTCAAACGTGGTCAAAACATTCGCTTGAATTCCTGGAGTGCCCCGTTATTGTGAAGGAGACTGAGTTGGCAAGGAGTGTCCAGCGTGTCTCCGATCTGGAGGCGGTGAGAAGTTTGGAAAGAACGAGTGGCGGGGAAGAAACAATGGTAGTAGAGGCCACAGTGAAGGTTTCTCATCAAACCGAGGGATAGTAACATGCTACATGTTAAAAAAGATGGACCATGTATTGCAATGGTCATAAAACTGTACAGTAGAAGCAGTGAACGCCTCGATCAAACCGACAGTGTCATTGCGCGAAAATGAAACGCAACAGCATCTGGATATGTACGCAACAAACGTTCAACATTCATCTGCTACCGTTTCTGTCAAGCCGCCTTAATTTAGCCTGCAGTTTGACGCATACAGTCCATACATCTAATGTCCACACCTCCAGGGTAATGGATATATATTGTAATCACATTACAGGTACTTTTGAAAAACTAGATGATTACTTTGACATTTAGAAAGGATGTTTGCGAAAAAATATATTTGATACTTCTCTGTTTTCTTAATGACATTCAAATCAGCATTGAAAAGAAGGCCAAATATGTTTGATGGATCGCGGGGAAAATAGCAGGAATAGGCTTTTGTTGGCTATACAGTCCAATCTATGTCTTCCAATGGTGTGACTGCTGTCGGCATCCAAAGATGATCCAATTTGAATAAATGCTTGGAGGTGAGGATAACAGCAGTGGTGTAGTCTACGACGATACAGATATAACCTATGATTGATATCTACATAGCACATTGATGTGAATCACACTGGTGCTCTCTCATTTAGCTATTTGCGTGGGTTGTGGATGGCTGTTCACAAATCTAAATGTCTATTTGAATGGTTGAATTGGAGAAGTTTAAGCTGACTATCAATCATTGTTTTTTAAACCAGTGGACAGCCAGTGAAAGATGTGCTCTTGCAACAGCTGTATAGTGTGGATCCCAGCCTATAGAATAACAGCTGTATAGTGTGGATCCCAGCCTATGGAATAACAGCTGTATAGTGTGGATCCCAGCCTATGGAATAACAGCTGTATAGTGTGGATCCCAGCCTATGGAATAACAGCTGCATAGTGTGGATCCCAGCCTATGGAATAACAGCTGTATAGTGTGGATCCCAGCCTATGGAATAACAGCTGTATAGTGTGGATCACAGCCTATGGAATAACAGCTGCATAGTGTGGATCCCAGCCTATAGAATAACAGCTGCATAGTGTGGATCCCAGCCTATGGAATAACAGCTGTATAGTGTGGATCCCAGCCTATGGAATAACAGCTGTATAGTGTGGATCCCAGCCTATGGAATAACAGCTGTATAGTGTGGATCCCAGCCTATGGAATAACAGCTGTATAGTGTGGATCCCAGCCTATGGAATAACAGCTGTATAGAATAACAGCTGGAGTGTGGATCCCAGCCTATGGAATAACAGCTGCATAGTGTGGATCCCAGCCTATGGAATAACAGCTGTATAGTGTGGATCCCAGCCTATGGAATAACAGCTGTATAGTGTGGATCCCAGCCTATAGAATAACAGCTGTATAGTGTGGATCCCAGCCTATAGAATAACAGCTGCATAGTGTGGATCCCAGCCTATGGAATAACAGCTGTATAGTGTGGATCCCAGCCTATGGAATAACAGCTGCATAGTGTGGATCACAGCCTATAGAATAACAGCTGTATAGTGTGGATCCCAGCCTATGGAATAACAGCTGCATAGTGTGGATCACAGCCTATAGAATAACAGCTGTATAGTGTGGATCCCAGCCTATGGAATAACAGATGCATGGTGTGGATCACAGCTTATAGAATAACAGCTGTATAGTGTGGATCCCAGCCTATAGAATAACAGATGCATGGTGTGGATCCCAGCCTATGGAATAACAGCTGTATAGTGTGGATCACAGCCTATAGAATAACAGATGCATGGTGTGGATCCCAGCCTATGGAATAACAGCTGCATAGTGTGGATCACAGCCTATAGAATAACAGCTGTATAGTGTGGATCCCAGCCTATGGAATAACAGCTGCATAGTGTAGCAGGATAACATCTGTTTTTTCCCAGCCTATAGAATAACAGCTGCATGGTGTGGATCCCAGCCTATGGAATAACAGCTGCATAGTGTGGATCACAGCCTATGGAATAACAGCTGTATAGTCCCAGCCATGGAATAACAGCCATAGTGTGGATCCCAGCCTATGGAATAACAGCTGATGGATCCCAGCCTATGGAATTTTCAGTGTGGATGTATAGAATAACAGTGTGGATCCCAGCCTATGAATAACAGCTGCATAGTGTGGATCCCAGCCTATAGAATAACAGCTGTATAGTGTGATCCCAGCCTATGGAATAACAGCTGTATAGTGTGGATCCCAGCCTATAGAATAACAGCTGTATAGTGTGGATCCCAGCCTATGGAATAACAGCTGCATAGTGTGGATCCCAGCCTATGGAATAACAGCTGTATAGTGTGGATCCCAGCCTATGGAATAACAGCTGCATAGTGTGGATCACAGCCTATAGAATAACAGCTGTATAGTGTGGATGGATCCATAGTGTGGATCACAGCCTATGGAATAACAGTGCATGGTGCCTATGGATCAGACAGCCTATAGAATAACAGCTGTATAGTGTGGATCCCAGCCTATAGAATAACAGATGCATGGTGTGGATCCCAGCCTATGGAATAACAGCTGTATAGTGTGGATCACAGCCTATAGAATAACAGATGCATGGTGTGGATCCCAGCCTATGGAATAACAGCTGCATAGTGTGGATCACAGCCTATAGAATAACAGCTGTATAGTGTGGATCCCAGCCTATGGAATAACAGCTGCATAGTGTGGATCCCAGCCTATAGAATAACAGCTGTATAGTGTGGATCCCAGCCTATGGAATAACAGATGCATGGTGTGGATCCCAGCCTATGGAATAACAGCTGCATAGTGTGGATCCCAGCCTATGGAATAACAGCTGCATAGTGTGGATCCCAGCCTATAGAATAACAGCTGCATAGTGTGGATCCCAGCCTATGGAATAACAGCTGCATAGTGTGGATCCCAGCCTATAGAATAACAGCTGTATAGTGTGGATCTGCATAGTGTGGATCCCAGCCTAGAATAACAGCTGTATAGTGTGGATCCCAGCCTATAGAATAACAGATGCATGGTGTGGATCCCAGCCTATGGAATAACAGCTGCATAGTGTGGATCCCAGCCTATAGAATAACAGCTGTATAGTGTGGATCCCAGCCTATGGAATAACAGATGCATGGTGTGGATCCCAGCCTATGGAATAAAAGTGGGGCTTTTTATTGCTCAATCTAATTAATGTTGATCAATAACAAATAAATAAATCCATAGGCCTAATGGACACATGCTCAAACTAGCACACTTGCTACATCCATTTTTTTCCAATCTGTAGTTGCTACATCCATTTTTGGACTTGTAAATTATATATACAGTGGGGCAAAAAAGTATTTAGTCAGCCACCAATTGTGCAAGTTCTCCCACTTAAAAAGATGAGAGAGGCCTGTAATTTTCAGTAGTATGTAATGTTGGTGTCTGTCTCTACAGTAGTATTGTAATGCTGGTGTCTGTCTCTACAGTAGTATGTAATGTTGGTGTCTGTCTCTACAGTAGTATGTAATGTTGGTGTCTGTCTCTACCATAGTATGTAATGTTGGTGTCTGTCTCTACAGTAATATGTTGTGTTGGTTGTCTCTACAGTAGTATGGTAATGTTGGTGTCTGTCTCTACAGTAGTATGTAATGTTGGTGTCTGTTTCTACAGTAGTATGTAATGCTGGTGTCTGTCTCTACAGTAGTATGTAATGTTGGTGTCTGTCTCTACAGTAGTATGTAATGTTGGTGTCTGTCTCTACAGTAGTATGTAATGTTGGTGTCTGTCTCTACAGTAGTATGTAATATTGGTGTCTGTCTCTACAGTAGTATGTAATGCTGGTGTATGTCTCTACAGTAATATGTAATGTTGGTGTCTTTCTCTACAGTAGTATGTAATGCTGGTGTATGTCTCTACAGTACTATGTAATGCTGGTGTCTTTCTCTACAGTAGTATGTAATGCTGGTGTATGTCTCTACAGTAGTATGTAATGTTGGTGTCTGTCTCTACAGTAGTGTGGAATGTTGGTGTCTGTCTCTACAGACAGACACCAACAAATTATGTGAATTAGCCCATCAGAAGCTTCAGAAGCATGACATAATTTTCTGGAATTTTCCAAGCTGTTTAAAGGCACATTCAACTTAGTGTATGTAAACTTCTGACCCACTGGAATTGTCATACAGTGAATTATAAGAAATCATGTCAAGTGAATGTTCCGCCATCACAGGCCCCTGAGCCTGTGTACAGATGTATTTTAGAGTGGACAGTGATTGAAGCAGTGGGATTGAGTTTGTTAGTTGATGTGTTTCATTTTGAATGATGCCGTTTCCCGCAATGTATTTTTTAATTCTATACCCTGTCCAACTGGTGGCGATAATGCACCATTAACATTCGATGCCAACCGCTGTTTAACCCCATCGAAGAAGTATACATTTTGATATGTTCCCAATGAAGTGGAACAAATGTAGAGTGATTTAGGAATGCAAAAAATCTGAGACAGTCATTGTTTTTTTTTATAAGCTATTCAAACTGTAAATTTAATAACCTAGGTATCCTATTTCTTTTGATCGAAGCCCCATAAGATGAGGTGCAAACTTGTGGTCCCACACTTTCACTGGACAAAAGAGGCGATACCTCCTGTGCTTTTACGCAAACGCACTAACTGTCTACGCAGGACGCCAAGTGAAGGGCCGAGATTCAACGATTACCACACATCAACAAGCGCTTCTTGTGTCGCTGGACACTGGCTAAACATGCATCGGACTATTCAAGTGGGATTGTTCTGCGTCTGCGATAATAACCAACGCGTGAAAAATGACGGGTTATAAACTAACAAGAAGTCTCTCATCTTTGGAATTGAATGAAGAGTCTTGTGCCACAACGCAACTCGAAGTGCACCACCAAGGCCATGATAGAGGCAGCTTTTTACATACAGATGTGTTGTCAGTCTCTAGCTACCGTAATAATAGCTATCAAACTTTTTTTTAAGTTACAATAGTCATACTAGCTATACGTTTAGTCATGACATCTAACTGAAATATGTAGCTAGCTGGCTAGCTATATGTTTATTTTTGGTAGCTAGCTAGCTCAGATAGCATAGAACTAGCCAGTTAGCGTAGCTAGCTGACGAACTTGTTTTTTAAATAGCGCTCGAGCTAGCTAACGGTAGCTAATCAGCTAGCTCAGATAGCCAGTTGGCGTAGCTAGCTGACGAACTTGTTTTTTTAAATAGCTTGTTTTAACTAACTCGAGCTAGCTAACGGTAGCTAATCAGCTAGTTCAGATAGCATAGAGCTAGCTAACGGTAGCTAATCAGCTAGCTCAGATAGCATCCTGGCTAGTAAATGAGACCATTTAACGGTTGGAGTTGCTAGCCAGTTAGCGAACTACAGTAACACTTTTTTCTTGTGTCAAATCTGACAACCACTTTCTAGCTAACTAATGTTAGCCTGTAGGCTTTTCACTTTTTAACTGTGTTAACTTACTAATAACTTTAGCTAACGGTAATATATATACATTTTTTTGTTTGTTTTTTAATTTCTAAATAGTTAACATTACCATACTCGACTAGGTGTATGGTGTAACTAGCTAGCTGACTTTTCCACCGTGCCTGGACTGACCGACCCCACCAGGACAAGCCGGGGCCGATGCTGACGGTCCGGATCACGGCAACGTAAGGAGCCATGCAGCCGCAGCAAATATACGACTTTTCAAGTGACGATAACAGTCACAAATGGCGAGGCCTCTTCGTGCAAGCGTTGCGAAAGGTAAAACTACTTTTTTTAATCAACTTTAACTATGAACACATCTCAAACGTGGTTGTTAATTGGCGAGGTGATGGAGTAGCTACTGACTTATCTTTATTTTGATTTATGTTTCCAAAATGCACACTGTGAAATATACTACAGGCCAACAATATACAACTTGCAACTTGGCTCAGAGTCAGTGTCAACATGTTGCAGGCAGAATCCGGTGTGTGTTCATTACTCCTATTCTGTTGTAAAACTTTTTGCAACAAACCGTTTACTCCAAACGGAAAAAATATTTAACGAAAACGAGAGTTTCTATTGGACAAATTCGGGTAGTTCCTCCCCGTTTCCTTTGCTCTGTTTGCTTCCGTTTGTTTTAAAGGTAAACGTAATGAACATAGCCCTGATATTGGTACTCCCTTGTTATCAACAAGATCATGTTTTCCTCTCTTGTTTTGGAACACATCGCCCTCAATACAGATGCAGGCCTAAAAGTGAAAACGAGAGAGCGTCATTGATCTATAGCCCTAGTTGAGATCAGAGCCAAACAGAAATGAGTGATGGCTCCTTGACACTCAGTTACAACCACGCATTTGCCTTGTGGAAAATGTTGTCACAAACCATATATCTATCCCTTAGCCCATAACAATATGCATTAGCTACCATATGCATTTCTCAGCAAAAGCAGCACAAGGCCAAGTTTTTTTGTCTGTGTTTCTGAAGTCAAAGGTTTGGCTCAAATTGATTCTTTCCACTGTCTTGTTTTGAGGTAGTATCTCTCTACGTGACTAGCAGCATAGTACTGTCAACACATTGCTTAGCGATTGACATGACAGTTTAATCACTGATGTGACTAGGCTATTGGTTTGCCAAACCTCCTACAGTAGTAACCAACCAGGTCCACTGTAGAGATCAAGCCAAAGCAGCCGATGCCCTTTCAGGTTTAGCCTAGCTCAAATCCCCCCTCTCCCAATTCCAATCCAATAAGACACAGCCAAACTGTCAGTACACTTCATATTTTGGCGGCCATTTTTATTAATGTCTTCATCATATTTTAGTCCATGGCAGGACTCTCCACGCCTATAGGTTTTCGTTCCAACCCCAGGTGTAACTAACCTGGTTCAGCTTATTAATCAGGTGTGCTATATTAGGGTTGGCGTACACCTACAGGAGGGTAGCTCTCCAGGAACATGGTTGGAGAGCCCTGGTTTAAACCTACAGGAGGGTATCTCTCCAGGAACAGGGTTGGAGAGGCCTGGTGTAAACCTACAAGAGGGTATCTCTCCAGGAACAGGGTATTTATCTGGTCCTGACCGAGCTGCAGCTGTCGCGGAGTAGAGTAGTGGGTTTCCCCTTCTCTAAATAGACAACTTGATTTTCACAAACCTAATTGAAGCTTACGAGGCAAACATTTTTAGCCAAGAGGACGTGTGCAGTCTGTATCCCTGTGGCCGATGCATCTCTTTCACGATATCGCTCGTACTTCTTTTCGGTCTCTTCCCAGGTCTCTGTCTGTCACTGGGTTGAGCTGGTTTCTCTCTCGCCTGTGACCCATACGGACTTGTATACCGGCTGAGTAAACCACATGCTTTCTGTCGTGTTTTAAATGTATATCTCACTTGCCAATTTATTAGGTACACCCTTCTAGTACTTGTCTGTATGTGTGTGCCTGCCTGCCTGCCTGCCTGTGTGTGCCTGCCTGTCTGTGTGTGTGCCTGCCTGCCTGTCTGTGTGTGCCTGCCTGTGTGTGCCTGCCTGTCTGCCTGCCTGTCTGTGTGTGTGCCTGCCTGTCTGTGTGTGTGCCTGCCTGCCTGCCTGTGTGTGTGCCTGCCTGCCTGTCTGTGTGTGTGCCTGCCTGTCTGTGTGTGTGCCTGCCTGTCTGTGTGTGTGCCTGCCTGTCTGTCTGTGTGTGTGCCTGCCTGTCTGTCTGTGTGTGTGCCTGCCTGTCTGTGTGTGTGCCTGCCTGTCTGTGTGTGTGCCTGCCTGTCTGTCTGTGTGTGTGCCTGCCTGTCTGTGTGTGCCTGTCTAAAACACAGCTACATATCTGACCATGTATAGAGAGAGGCTCATGGCCCTGATGTGACTTTTGTGTTTTGAGTCACTTCTGATTTGAGAGGGGCAATGGAGGACATGTCGAGACTGAAGTGGTACCGCTTTGTCCTTGTCAGCAGCGCACGTTAGATTCCTGTAACAGTTTTGTAACGGTTGCTGTCGATGCTAATCATCCGATTGGTTAACCAACTGCTTCTGATTGTAAAGCTGATACGTTCGACAAGGAAATGAGCCAATACAACTGCACCATCCTTTTTCCACAAAGCTGTGTGTGAATGATCCTGGGGAGGGTGTGAATCTGGCTGGTGTTTAAGACACCAAAACAGAAGAAAAATTAACTCAAAACAGGAAAAGACTACAAAAAAGCTCTTATTGGTTTAAAAGAAGCGATTTCTGTTGCATGCCCTAATGAACAGGACCCTCCCAGGTGAAGAGATGTGGCGGGTGAAGTTTTGGTGTTTGTTTCACTGTCCTGCGTGGAATACAGCCTGTCACACACACACAGAGAGAGAGAGGGAGACTGACTGACATAGTCAAAACCATAACAAACCTCTCCTAACTGTGACTCACTCTCTATCTTTAACAGCTGTCCTGAGGGGCTTCACTGACTGGGCAGGAAGAGGAAATAGTTTTAAGGCACCTGCATGCTTCCTGTTGGAAACAGTTGGTGCATATATTATGACAATGTTTTGGTCTTAGACAAGGGTTTTTTCGGCTGTTCGTGCACACGTTTTTTTTTTTCTTGAGGCATTTAACATTACATTACATTTAAGTCATTTAGCAGACGCTCTTATCCAGAGCGACTTACAAATTGGTGCATTCACCTTATGACATCCAGTGGAACAGTAGTGCATCTAAATCTTTTAAGGGGGGTGAGAGGGATTACTTTATCCTATCATAGGTATTCCTTAAAGAGGTGGGGTTTCAGGTGTCTCCGGAAGGTGGTGATTGACTCCGCTGTCCTGGCGTCGTGAGGGAGTTTGTTCCACCATTGGGGGGCCAGAGCAGCGAACAGTTTTGACTGGGCTGAGCGGGAACTGTACTTCCTCAGTGGTAGGGAGGCGAGCAGGCCAGAGGTGGATGAACGCAGTGCCCTTGTTTGGGTGTAGGGCCTGATCAGAGCCTGGAGGTACTGAGGTGCCGTTCCCCTCACAGCTCCGTAGGCAAGCACCATGGTCTTGTAGCGGATGCGAGCTTCAACTGGAAGCCAGTGGAGAGAGCGGAGGAGCGGGGTGACGTGAGAGAACTTGGGAAGGTTGAACACCAGACGGGCTGCGGCGTTCTGGATGAGTTGTAGGGGTTTAATGGCACAGGCAGGGAGCCCAGCCAACAGCGAGTTGCAGTAATCCAGACGGGAGATGACAAGTGCCTGGATTAGGACCTGCGCCGCTTCCTGTGTGAGGCAGGGTCGTACTCTGCGGATGTTGTAGAGCATGAACCTACAGGAACGGGCCACCGCCTTGATGTTAGTTGAGAACGACAGGGTGTTGTCCAGGATCACGCCAAGGTTCTTAGCGCTCTGGGAGGACACAATGGAGTTGTCAACCGTGATGGCGAGATCATGGAACGGGCAGTCCTTCCCCGGGAGGAAGAGCAGCTCCGTCTTGCCGAGGTTCAGCTTGAGGTGGTGATCCGTCATCCACACTGATATGTCTGCCAGACATGCAGAGATGCGATTCGCCACCTGGTCATCAGAAGGAGAAGATTAATTGTGTGTCGTCTGCATAGCAATGATAGGAGAGACCATGTGAGGTTATGACAGAGCCAAGTGACTTGGTGTATAGCGAGAATAGGAGAGGGCCTAGAACAGAGCCCTGGGGGACACCAGTGGTGAGAGCACGTGGTGTGGAGACGGATTCTCGCCACGCCACCTGGTAGGAGCGACCTGTCAAGCTGTGAAGTTTCAGCTCTGTCTGTCCGCGGCCTCTTCCTCGGTGTCCGTTTCCATGTTGTCCAGTCCTGTCTGTTCGTGGCCTCTCTTCCTCGGTGTCCGTTTCCATGTTGTCCAGTCCTGTCTGTTCGTGGCCTCTCTTCCTCGGTGTCCGTTTCCATGTTGTCCAGTCCTGTCTGTCCGTGGCCTCTCTTCCTCGGTGCGCACTGTCACTGTGTCCGTTTCCATGTTGTCTGTCCGTGGCCTCTCTTCCTCGGTGCGCACTGTCACTGTGTCCGTTTCCATCTTGTCCAGCTGTGTGTAACATTTCACGTAAACCCTGTTTCTTGTCTGCATCGAAGTTGCGGTCCTTGTACATAGCATCGAGCATGGTGGTGACACAGTGAAGAGAGACACCAAATCGCTTGTTCGCGGGTGTTTCAACTAGAGGGCGACCGATTATGATTTTTCAACGCCGATACCGATTTATTGGCGGACCGAAAAGGCCGATGCCGATTTATTGGCGGACCGAAAAAGCCGATACCGATTTATTGGAGGGCCGAAAAAGCCGATATCGATTTATTGGCGGACCGAAAAAGCCGATACCGATTTATTGGCGGACCGAAAAAGCCGATACCGATTAATCGGCAGATTTTTAAAAAATATATATTTTTGTTTTATTTATTATTTTATTTATTTGTAATGACAATTACAACAATACTGAATAAAGACTTTTAACTTAATATAATACATCAATAAATTCAATTTAGCCTCAAATGAATAATGAAACGTGTTCAATTTGGTTTAAATAATGCAAAACAAAGTGTTGGAGAAGAAAGTAAAAGTGCAATATGTGCCATGTAAGAAAGCTAACGTTTCAGTTCCTTGCTCAGAACATGAGAACATATGAAAGCTGGTGGTTCCTTTTAACACGAGTCTTCAATATTCCCAGGTAAGAAGTTTTAGGTTGTAGTTATTATAGGACTATTTCCCTCTATACCATTTGTATTTCATTAACCTTTGACTATTGGATGTTCTTATAGGCACTTTAGTAATGCCAGTATAGCTTCCGTCCCTCTCCTTGCTCCTACCTGGGCTCGACCCAGCAACACAACAACAGCCACCATCGAAGTTGCGTTACCCATGCAGAGCAAGGGAAACAACCACAGGCTCAGAGCGAGTGACGTTTGAAACGCTATTAGCGCACGCTAACTAGCCAGCCATTTCACTTCGGTTACACCAGCCTCATCTCGGGAGTTGATAGGCTTGGAGTCATAAACAGCGCAATGCTTGACGCACAACGAAGAACTGCTGGCGAAACGCAAAGAAACGCACGTGCTGTTTGAATGAATGTTTACGCGCCTGCTTCTGCCTACCACCACTCAGTCAGATAGATACTTGTATGCTTAGTCAGATTATATGCAACGCAGGACACGCTAGATAATATCTAGTAATATCAACCATGTGTAGTTAACTAGTGATTATGATTTATTGTTTTTTTTATAAGATAAGTTTAATGCAAGCTAGCAACTTACCTTGGCTTACTGCATTCGTATAACAGGCAGTCTCCTTGTGGAGTACAACGAGAGAGAGGCAGGTCGTTATTGCGTTGGAATAGTTAACTGTAAGATTGGATCCCCTGAGCTGACAAAGTGAAAATCTGTCGTTCTGAAAGAGGCAGTCATTGAAAATAAGAATGTATTCTTAACTGACTTGCCTAGTTAAATAAAGATTAAATAAAGGTGTCAAAAAAACAACAACATTTAAATAGGCAAAATCGGTGTCCAAAAATACAGATTTCCGATTGTTATGAAAACTTGAAATCGGCCCTAATTAATCGGCCATTCCGATTAATCGGTCGACCTCTAGTTTCAATGCCATGTCAGAGGGTATCACGTCTGCTGCAGACACAGTTGATGAGCTTATTTCTCCAGTCAGTTGTTCGAATGGAGCGACTTAGTGTGTTCATGTTTCAAACATGTTCTCAAATGCCATTGAAATAGCAGCAGCGGTACGACAACCAGCACATTGTTGAGCATGAAATACGGCTTTCCTCAGTACGGAGTCCTCGACGACCCACTGTGCTGTCGAACTCTGCATGCTCATGGGGCTGATATCGCCGGTGAAAATGTCAGTCGTGAAGCTATTAACAGTGACGCTATTACCACACACACACACACACACACACACACACACACACACACACACACACACACACACAGAGGGAGACACACAGGGCCACATTACCACAGTGTCATTGTAATCTTCCATTTCCACAGCACAACACAAACGCACACCATGCAAAGATTCGATGTTTACCATCCTGCATAAAGCACTCTACCTTTGTACTCTGTTTTCCATCCTTTATTCTCTAATCCTTTTATTCTCTAAGTATATTATTCTCTGCTAGTACTGCTAGTGCTACTGCTAGTACTGCTAGTGCTACTGCTAGTACTGCTAGTGCTACTGCTAGTGCTACTGCTAGTGCTACTAGTACTGCTAGTGCTACTGCTAGTACTGCTAGTGCTACTGCTAGTGCTACAGCTAGTACTGCTAGTGCTACAGCTAGTACTGCTAGTGCTACTGCTAGTGCTACTGCTAGTGCTACTGCTAGTGCTACTGCTAGTGCTGCTAGTGCTACTGCTAGTACTGCTGATGCTACTTCTGTTAATAATACCACCACTACTGCTGCTGATGCTACTGCTACTTCTGCTGCCACTACGGCTAACCATGCTACTACTGCCACTATTACTACTACTTTCACTACTGCTAACCATGCTAATACTGCCACTATTACTACTACTTTCACTACTGCTAACCATGCTAATACTGCCACTATTACTACTACTTTCACTGCTGCTAACCATGCTACTACTGCCACTATTACTACTACTTTCACTACTGCTAACCATGCTACTACTGCCACTATTACTACTACTTTCACTACTGCTAACCATGCTACTACTGCCACTATTACTACTACTTGCACTACTGCTAACCATGCTAATACTGCCACTACTACTGCTGCTGCCACTACTACTACTTGCACTACTGCTAACCATGCTAATACTGCCACTACTACTGCTGCTGCCACTACTACTACTTTCACTACTGCTAACCATGCTAATACTGCCACTACTACTGCTGCTGCCACTACTACTGCTGCTGCCTCTGCTACTGCTGCTACTGCTACTGATGCTTCCTCTGCTGCTACTACCACTACTACTGATGCTGCCGCTACTGCTGATGCTACCTCTGCTGCTACTACTGATGCTACCTCTGCTGATGCTACCTCTGCTGCTACTACTGATGCTACCTCTGCTGATGCTACCTCTGCTGCTACTACTGATGCTGCTGCTACTACTGATGCTACCTCTGCTGCTACTACTACTGATGCTACCGCTGCTATTACTACTGATGCTAGCTCTGCTACTACTGCTACCGCCGCTACTCTACTACTGATGCTACCGCTACTCTACTACTGCTACTACCTCTACCACATCCGCTGCTACCACCACTACTACTGTATGCTATGTGGGACGGTAGCGTCTCACCTCGTCAACAGCCAGTGAAACTGCAGGGCGTCAAATTCAAAACAACAGAAATTCCATAATTAAAATTCCTCAAACATCCTTTTATTTTACACCACTTTAAAGATACACTTGTTGTAAATCCAGCCACAGTGTCCGATTTCAAAAAGGCTTTACTGAGAAAGCACACCATGCGATTATGTTAGGTCAGCACCTAGTCACAGTAAAACACAGACATTATTTTAACAGTTTTGGAAATGTTAGTGTTTTCTATCCAAAATCTACAAATTATAAGCATATCCTATCTTCTGTGCCTGAGTAGCAGGCAGTTTAATTTGGGCACGCTTTTCATCCAAAATTCAGATTACTGCCCTCTACCCTAGTGAAGTTAAGGGCTTCAAAGTAAGCATTTCACTGTAAGGTCTACCCTTGTTGTATTTGGCGCATGTGACATAACATTTGATTTGATTTTGACAACTGAACTGACTATACATTACCATTACTATTACACTATATAGCTACTCCAGTTTATATTTTATTTTCTGTCTAATTTTTCACCTCAATAAAGCCACCCAACTGGACACAGATGTCAATTCAAAGTAAATTCCATGTCGGTTCAACGTCATTTCAATGTAATCTCCCTATCATTTTATAGCTCTGTTTTTAGGGGCTTGACTTTTCCGCTTAGTTGCTTTATGATCAGGTCAAAGTGCCCACATATATGTTCTACAATTGGATCAGATTACATGGGCACAGTGGTAAGGTGTTGACGACCCAGGGATGGGCACAGTGGTAAGGCGTTGACGGGCACAGTGGTAAGGTGTTGACGACCCAAGGATGGGCACAGTGGTAAGGCGTTGACGACCCAGGGATGGGCACAGTGGTTACGGTGTTGACGACCCAGGGATGGGCACAGTGGTAAGGCGTTGACGACCCAGGGATGGGCACAGTGGTTACGGTGTTGACGACCCAGGGATGGGCACAGTGGTAAGGCGTTGACGACCCAGGGATGGGCACAGTGGTAAGGCGTTGACGACCCAGGGATGTCTCTTGCTAATAGAAGTAAATAAAGATGGTAGCCTTTTATGGTAGTATAGTACACAGTGCGTTCGGAAAGTATTCAGACCCCTTCTGACTTCTTCCACATTTTGTTACACTACAGCCTTATTCTAAAATTAATTTAAAAAATAAAATCCTCATCAATCTTCACACAATACTCCATAATGACAAAGCGAAAACATGTCTTTTTTTTATTTTGAAATGTTTGCAAATGTATAAAATAAAATAAATACCTTACATAAGTATCAGACCTGAAATTGAGATTTGAAATTGAGCTCAGGTGCATCCGGTTTCCATTGATCGTCCTTGATGTTTCTACAACTTGATTGGAGTCCACCTGTGGTACATTAAATTAGTTGGACATGATTTGGAAAGGAACACGCTTGTCAGTAAAAAGGCACATGACAGCCCGCTTGGTTTGCCAAAAGGCATCTAAAGACTCTCAGACCATGATCAACAAGATTCTCTGGTCTGATTACACTGAAATTGAATTCTGGCTTGAATGCCAAGCGTCACGTCTAGAGGAAACCTGGCACCATCCCTACGGTGAAGCATGGTGGTGGCAGTATCATGCTGTGGGGATGTTTTTCAGGGACTGGGAAACTAGTCAGGATCGAGGGAAAGATGAACGGAGAAAACTACAGAGAGATCCTTGATGAAAACCTACTCCAGAGCACTCAGGATCTCTGACTGGGGCAGAGGTTCACCTTCCAACAGGGCAATGACCTTAAGCACACAGCCAAGACAAGGCAAGAGTGGTTTCGGGACAAGTCTCTGAATGTCCTTGAGTGGCCCAGCAAGAGCCCGGGCTTGATCCTGATCCAACATCTCTGGAGAGACCTGAAAATAGCTGTGCAGCGACGTTCCCCATTCAACCTGACAGAGCTTGAGAGGATCTGCAGAGAAACTCCCCAAATACAGGTGTGCCAAGCCTGTATCGTCATACCCAAGAAGACTCAAGGCTGTAATCTCTGCCAAAGGTGCTTCAACAAAGTACTGAGTAAAGGGTCTGAATACTTATGTAAATGTGATATTTCAGTTTTATTTTTAATACATTTGCAAACATTTCTAAACCTCCTTTTGCTTTGTGATTATGGGGTACTGTGTGTGTGTGTGTGTAGGTTGAGGGGGAAAAAAACTATTTACTCATATTTTAGAACAAGGCTGTTATGTAACAATGTGGAAAAAGTGAAGGGGTTTGAATCGTTTCCGAATGCACCGTAGATTTAAATGTGTCTCCTCCCTCTACCGCCTCTTCCTGTCTGTGGGACAGCAAGCACTTGTTGGCTGATGAAACTAACAAGCGGACCAGTAGGGTTTTGTGAATGGAGCCAGGCTTAGGAAAGGAAACCCCCGTACTTCCTGTCTCTCTGTGTGGTGACTCAGAATCCTAACAATGCATGGTGTCGTGTGGAATCTGAGGCGAAGATGATTTTTTTTTTTTGTCTTCTGCTGTTTTTCTATTTTCATGTTCCATTTTAGGTTTGGCTTTAGTTTCCATTTAGTCTCTCTGGACTTTGGTTAAACAGATGAGTACAATGTGACCGTAAGCAAAGAGGATTGTGTGTATTTCAAGTAGAAACGGTACTATAGTAGTGTATGGAGCAATGAAACATTTCTGGGAACTTAAATAGACTTAAGTCATTCAATTGTCTGTAAAGATCTATGGGTTAATGAATGTTTTTTTTATCACCCAGACCGGCAGAATCTAATAGAGCCCTGTCTGTCACTATCACCCAGACCAGCCGAATCTAATAGTGCCCTGTCTGTCACTATCACCCAGACCAGCAGAATCTAATAGAGCCCTGTCTGTCACTATCACCCAGACCAGCAGAATCTAATAGAGCCCTGTCTGTCACTATCACCCAGACGGGCAGAATCTAATAGAGCCCTGTCTGTCACTATCACCCAGACGGGCAGAATCTAATAGAGCCCTGTCTGTCATTATCACCCAGACGTGCAGAATCTAATAGAGCCCTGTCTGTCACTATCACCCAGACCGGCAGAATCTAATAGAGCCCTGTCTGTCACTATCACCCAGACGGGCAGAATCTAATAGAGCCCTGTCTGTCACTATCACCCAGACGGGCAGAATCTAATAGAGCCCTGTCTGTCACTATCACCCAGACGGGCAGAATCTATGGTGCCCTGTCTGTCACTATCACCTCAGACGGGGCATGTTTTGTCATCAGAGCCCTGGTCTATTTACCACTATCATCCCAGACCAGCAGAATCACCAGAGCCTTGTCTGTCACTATCACCCAGACCCTCTCTTCACAGCAGTTTAGCAGACTGCCAGTCCCATAATAGTATCTGTACAGGGGCGCATTTTTGTCATCAGAGCACCATTTATTATTTACCAGACCAGATGGGTCTGTTTCCATCACTACCATGTGAACACCACAGCCTTGTGCCTGTTTTTCTCTCTCCCTCCCTCTCTTCACAGCAGTTTAGCAGACTGCCAGTCCCATAATAGTATCTGTACAGAGTAGACCGCATTCCAGTGATAGGCCACACCACCTCCTGACGACCAGACTGAGATGGAGTCTGTTTCCACCCACAGATCCACTTGGCAGACCACACCCCTCTTCTAGGCCCCTTTCTACCAACACGCCCCTCTTCTAGGCCCCTTTCTACCAACACGCCCCTCTTCTAGGCCCCTTTCTACCAACACGCCCCTCTTCTAGGCCCCTTTCTACCAACACGCCCCTCTTCTAGGCCCCTTTCTACCAACACGCCCCTCTTCTAGGCCCCTTTCTACCAACACGCCCCTCTTCTAGGCCCCTTTCTACCAACGCGCCCCTCTTCTAGGCCCCTTTCTACCAACGCGCCCCTCTTCTAGGCCCCTTTCTACCAACGCGCCCCTCTTCTAGGCCCCTTTCTACCAACGCGCCCCTCTTCTAGGCCCCTTTCTACCAACGCGCCCCTCTTCTAGGCCCCTTTCTACCAACGCGCCCCTCTTCTAGGCCCCTTTCTACCAACGCGCCCCTCTTCTAGGCCCCTTTCTACCAACACACCCCTCTTCTAAGCATCTCAAGGTTGAAGTTTCATTAGTTGTGTCTGAGATGTAGCCTAGTGACTTGAGAGGGTGGGTGGCGATTATAACAGAACATGGCCAAGATGTTCAAATGTTCATAAATGACCAGCAAGGTCAAATAATAATAATCACAGTGGTTGTCGAGGGTGCAGCAAGTCAGCACCTCCGGAGTAAATGTCAAATAGCTTTTCATAGCCGATCATTAAGAGTATCTCTACAGCTCCTGCTGTCTCTAGAGAGTTGAAAATAGCAGGTCTGGGACAGGTAGCACGTCCGGTGAACAGGTCAGGGTTCCATAGCCGCAGGCAGAACAGTTGAAACTGGAGCAGCAGCACGGCCAGGTGGACTGGGGACAGCAAGGAGTCATCAGGCCAGGTAGTCCTGAGGCATGGTCCTAGGGCTCTGGTCCTCCTCCTCCGAGACAATTAGATCCCGTTGTCCCTCTGTGTCTCTGACGTTTGTCCCTCTGTGTCTCTGACGTTTGTCCCCCTGTGTCTCTGACGTTTGTCCCCCTGTGTCTCTGACGTTTGTCCCCCTGTGTCTCTGACGTTTGTCCCCCTGTGTCTCTGACGTTTGTCCCCCTGTGTCTCTGACGTTTGTCCCCCTGTGTCTCTGACGTTTGTCCCCCTGTGTCTCTGACGTTTGTCCCCCTGTGTCTCTGACGTTTGTCCCCCTGTGTCTCTGACGTTTGTCCCCCTGTGTCTCTGACGTTTGTCCCCCTGTGTCTCTGACGTTTGTCCCTCTGCGTCTCTGTGCCTCTTCCAGGTGCAGCTGCAGGTGCATCCCACCCTGTCAGCCAAGGAGGGAGCTCTGGAGCACATCGAAGAGCTGATCCTGCAGCTCCTCAACATGCTGTGTGTGGCCCAGCCGCGCTCTGTACAGGACGTGGAGGAGCGTGTCCAGAAGACCTTCCCCCACCCCATAGATAAATGGGCCATAGCTGACGCCCAGTCGGCCATCGAGAAGAGGAAGAGGAGGAACCCCCTACTGCTCCCTGTGGATAAGATACACCCTCTACTCAAGGTACATATCCCCCTTACCAGGGCTCAAATGAGAAATAAGTCATTGGTAGCACTGGCATCACACGACATTTAGGAGCTCCATAAAAAAATCTCCCCCTACCTCTAAACCCCCTCTCTCCTCTCCCCCTACCTCTAAACCCCCTCTCTCCTCTCCCCCTACCTCTAAACCCACTCTCTCCTCTCCCCTACCTCTAAACCCACTCTCTCCTCTCCCCCTACCTCTAAACCCACTCTCTCCTCCCCCTACCTCTAAACCCACTCTCTCCTCTCCCCTACCTCTAAACCTCTAAACCCACTCTCTCCTCTCCCCTACCTCTAAACCCACTCTCTCCTCTCCCCTACCTCTAAACCCACTCTCTCCTCCTCTCCCCCTACCTCTAAACCCACTCTCTCCTCTCCCCTACCTCTAAACCCTCTCTCCTCTCCCCCTACCTCTAAACCCACTCTCTCCTCTCCCCCTACCTCTAAACCCACTCTCTCCTCTCCCCTACCTCTAAACCCACTCTCTCCTCTCCCCTACCTCTAAACCCACTTTCTCCTCTCCCCCTACCTCTAAAACCCTAAACCACTCTTCTCCTCTCCCCTACCTCTAAACCCACTCTTCTCCTCTCCCCCTACCTCTAAACCCACTCTTCTCCTCTCCCCCTACCTCTAAACCCACTCTCTCCTCTCCCCTACCTCTAAACCCACTCTCTCTCCTCTCCCCCTACCTCTAAACCCACTCTTCTCCTCTCCCCTACCTCTAAACCCACTCTTCTCCTCTCCCCTACCTCTAAACCCCCTCTTCTCCTCTCCCCTACCTCTAAACCCACTCTTCTCCAATGAAAACATACCATACCATCTGTCTGTCTCTCCCCCTACCTCTAAACCCACTCTCTGCGTCTCGCTGTCTGTCTCTCTCTCCCCTACCTCTACCAAGCTGTCTCTGTCTGCGTCTACCGTCTAGCTGTCTCTGTCTTCTAGCTGTCTCTGTCCCCTACCTCTAAAGCTGTCTCTGTCCCAGCTGTCTCTGTCTCTCCTCTCTGTCCCCTACCTCTAAACCCACTCTTCTCCTCTCTGTCCCCTACCTCTAGCTGTCTCTGTCCTAGCTGTCTCTGTCTCTGCGTCTAGCTGTCTCTGTCTCTGCCTGTCTCTGTCTGCGTCTAGCTGTCTCCCCTAGCTGTCTCTGTGTCTGCGTCCTAGCTGGCTCCTCTAAACCCACTCTGTCTCCTCTAGCTGGCTCCCTCCGTCTAGCTGGCTCTGTCTCTGCCACGTCTCCTCTGTCCTGCTCTAGCTGTCTCCTCTACCTGCGTCTAAACCCACGTCTCCTCCGTCCTGTCTCTGTCTCCTCCTACCTCTAAACCCACTCTTCTCCTCTCCCCTACCTCTAAACCCAGCTGTCTCTGTCTGCGTCTAGCTGTCCTGTCCGTCTAGCCTCTGTCCGTCTAGCTGTCTCTGCGTCTAGCTGTCTCTGTCTCCTCTAAGCTGTCTCTGTCTCCCCCTAGCTGTCTCTGCGTCTAGCTGTCTCCTCTCCTCAGCTGTCTCTGTCTGCGTCTAGCTGTCTCTGTCGTCCTCTAACCCCCTGCTGTTTGTCCCGTCAACAGCTGGAGGTGCTGTCTCTGTCTATAAGATAGACTACCTAGCTGTCTGCCTCTACATCTGTGGCTGTTCTAGAGTACATATCAGCTGACATCCTGAAGCTAGCAGGAAACTACGTTGGTAACATCAGACACTATGAGATCAGCCAGCAAGTCTACATCAAGGTCTAGCTGGCTCTGTCTCTGCGTCTAGCTGTCTCTGTGTCTGCGTCTAGCTGTCTCTGTGTCTGCGTCTAGCTGTCTCTGTCTGCGTCTAGCTGTCTCTGTGTCCAGCTGTCTCTGCGTCTAGCTGTGTGCAGACAAGGTAGGAAACATACCATACCATCTGTCTGTCTGCGTCTCGCTGTCTGTGTCCGTCTCTCTCTGTCTGTCCGTCTCTCTCTGTCTGTCCGTCTGTCTCTCTGTGTCTGTCCGTCTGTCTCTCTGTGTCTGTCCGTCTGTCTCTCTGTGTCTGTCCGTCTGTCTCTCTGTGTCTGTCCGTCTGTCTCTCTGTGTCTGTCCGTCTGTCTCTCTGTGTCTGTCCGTCTGTCTCTCTGCTGTCTGTCTAGCTGTCTCTGTCTCGTCTGCTGTCTGTCCGTCTGTCTAGCTGTCTCTGTGTCCTAGCTGTCTCTGTCTCGTCTAGCTGTCTGTCTCTCTGTCTCTGTCCATGTGTGCAGTCTGCGTCTACTAGCTGTCTCTGTGTCGTCTAGCTGTCTCTGTGTCTGCGTCTAGCTGTCTCTGTGTCTGCTGTCTCTGTCTACGTCTAGCTGTCTCTGTCTGTCTCTGCGTCTAGCTGTCTCTGCGTCTAGCTGTCTCTGCGTCTCTGTCTGCGTCTAGCTGTCTCTGTCTGCGTCTAGCTGTCTCTGTCTCGTCTAGCTGTCTCTGTCTGCGTCTAGCTGTCTCTCTGTCTCTGTCTCGTCTAGCTGTCTCTGTCTGCGTCTAGCTGTCTCTGTCTGCGTCTAGCTGTCTCTGTCTGCGTCTAGCTCTGTCTCTGTCTCTGCGTCTAGCTGTCTCTGTCTGCGTCTAGCTGTCTCTGCGTCTAGCTGTCTCTGTCTGCGTCTCTAGCTGTCTCTGTCTGCGTCTAGCTGTCTCTGTCTCTGTCTAGCTGTCTCTGTCTCGTCTAGCTGTCTCTGCGTCTAGCTGTCTGCGTCTAGCTGTCTCTGTCTGTGTCTAGCTGGCTCTGTCTGCGTCTAGCTGTCTCTGTCTCTGCGTCTAGCTGTCTCTGTCTCTGCGTCTAGCTGGCTCTCTGTCTGTGTCTAGCTGTCTCTGTCTGTGTCTAGCTGTCTGTGTCTCTAGCTGTCTCTGCTGTCTAGCTGTCTCTCTGTCTAGCTGTCTCTGTCTCTGCGTCTAGCTGTCTCTGTCTCTGTCTAGCGTCTAGCTGCTCTCTGTCTGCGTCTAGCTGTCTCTGTCTGTCTAGCTGTCTCTGTCTGCGTCTAGCTGTCTCTGTCTGCGTCTAGCTGTCTAGCTGCTCTGTCTCTGCGTCTAGCTGGCTCTGTCTCTGCGTCTAGCTGGCTCTGTCTCTGCGTCTGCTCTCTGGCTCTGTCTCTGCGTCTAGCTGGCTCTGCTGGCTAGCTGGCTCTGTCTCGTCTAGCTGGCTCTGTCTGCGTCTAGCTGTCTCTGTCTCTGTCTGCGTCTAGCTAGCTGCTCTGTCTGCGTCTAGCTGTCTCTGTCTCTGTCTGCGTCTAGCTGTCTCTGTCTGTCTCTGTCTGCGTCTAGCTGTCTCTGCGTCTAGCTGTCTCTGTCTAGCTGTCTCTAGCTGTCTAGCTGTCTCTGCGTCTAGCTGTCTCTGCGTCTAGCTGTCTCTGTCTAGCTGTCTCTGTCTAGCTGTCTCTGTCTGTCTGCGTCTAGCTGCTGGCTCTCTCTGTCTAGCTGTCTCTGTCTCTCGTCTAGCTGTCTAGCTGTCTCTGTCTGCGTCTAGCTGTCTCTCTCTGCTGTCTGCGTCTAGCTGTCTCTGTGTCTGCGTCTAGCTGTCTCTGTGTGTCTCTGTCTAGCTGTCTCTGCTGTCTAGCTGTCTCTGTGCGTCTAGCTGTCTCTGTGTCTGCGTCTAGCTGTCTCTGTGTGCTGTCTAGCTGTCTCTGTGTGCGTCTAGCTGTCTCTGTGTCTGCGTCTAGCTGTCTCTGTGCGTCTCTAGCTGTCTGTCTAGCTGTCTCTGTGTGCGTCTAGCTGCGTCTAGCTGTCTCTGTGCGTCTAGCTGCTGTCTCTGCTGTCTCTGTGTCTAGCTGTCTCTGTGTCTGCGTCTAGCTGTCTCTGTGTGCGTCTAGCTGTCTCTGTCTGCGTCTAGCTGTCTCTGTGTGTCTCGTCTAGCTGTCTCTGTGTAGCTGTCTCGTCTAGCTGTCTCTGTGTCTGCGTCTAGCTGTCTCTGCTGTCTGCGTCTAGCTGTCTCTGTGTCTGCGTCTAGCTGTCTCTGTGTCTGCGTCTAGCTGGCTCTGCGTCTAGCTGGCTCTGGCTCTGCGTCTAGCTGGCTCTGGCTCTGCGTCTAGCTGGCTCTGCATCTAGCTGGCTCTGCGTCTAGCTGGCTCTGTCTCTGCGTCTAGCTGGCTCTGTCTCTGCGTCTAGCTGGCTCTGCGTCTAGCTGGCTCTGCGTCTAGCTGTCTCTGCTTCTAGCTGGCTCTGGCTCTGCGTCTAGCTGGCTCTGTCTCTGCGTCTAGCTGGCTCTGTCTCTGCGTCTAGCTGGCTCTGTCTCTGCGTCTAGCTGGCTTTGTCTGTGTGTGTTTTTGCATCTCTCGCTCACCTTCAATGCCAATCCACTCCAAAGTCGGTAGATATATTCTATGGTCCTGGTTGACTTGCTAACCTGTCTCTGTGTCCGTCCCAGGTGTTGGACATGTCTGACCTGATGTCTCTGTTGCAGGTTCTAATGGACATGTTTGACCTGATGTCTCTGTTGCAGGTCCTAATGGACATGTTTGACCTGATGTCTCTGTTGCAGGTCCTAATGGACACGTCTGACCTGATGTCTCTGTTGCAGGTCCTAATGGACATGTTTGACCAGGACGAGGACATCGGTCTGGTGTCTCAGTGTACGGAGGAGCCGTCGTCGTCGGGGGAGCTGACCTACGATGACCTGGTGCGCTTGGAGATTGCAGAGGAGCGCCAGTACCTGCGGGAGCTCGACCTCATCATCAAGGTGTTCCGACATCACTTCCTGTTCAACAACAAGATCTTCACGCCTCAGGTGAAAACAGTGTAACAGCTTATAGACACCTCGGGTGGAAACAGTGTATAGTCACCTCGGGTGAAAACAGTGTAACAGCTTATAGACACCTCGGGTGGAAACAGTGTAACAGTGTATAGACACCTCGGGTGGAAACAGTGTATAGACACCTCTGGTGGAAACAGTGTATAGACACCTCGGGTGGAAACAGTGTAACAGTGTATAGACACCTCGGGTGGAAACAGTGTAACAGTGTATAGACACCTCGGGTGGAAACAGTGTAACAGTGTATAGACACCTCGGGTGGAAACAGTGTATAGACACCTCAGTGTATAGACACCTCGGGTGGAAACAGTGTATAGACACCTCGGGTGGAAACAGTGTAACAGTGTACCTCGGGTGGAAACAGTGTATAGACACCTCGGGTGGAAACAGTGTGTAGACACACACCTCGGGTGGAAACGGTGTGTAGACACACACCTCGGGTGGAAACGGTGTGTAGACACACACCTCGGGTGGAAACGGTGTGTAGACACACACCTCGGGTGGAAACGGTGTGTAGACGGTGTGTAGACACACACCTCGGGTGGAAACGGTGTGTAGACACACACCTCGGGTGGAAACGGTGTGTAGACACACACCTCGGGTGGAAACGGTGTGTAGACACACACCTCGGGTGGAAACGGTGTGTAGACACACACCTCGGGTGGAAACGGTGTGTAGACACACACCTCGGGTGGAAACGGTGTGTAGACACACACCTCGGGTGGAAACGGTAGCTGGGTTATAAACATCTTATAAAACCACCTTGTTCGTTTCCTTGTTCCTTGTCAATCATTGGCTCATTGATGCAATATAGGATTATGACAATATCTTTAATTAAATAATTCAAAAACCTTTATTAATGCAGTTGCAGACAGAAGTTGACAACAGGAACAATGAACGCATGTTTCCCAGTATGTTCTGCATCAAAGAAGAGGTCTCAAGTCGTTTTATTAAACCCAAAGTCCGGCCCTAGTGATGCCACTGCCTACGTCATTATCTTCTATTCCGGAGACCAAAACCATGCCTACTCCACACTTTTAAACTCTCGTTTATATAGCTATCTAAAAGCTTAGCAGTAAATGTCCATGTTGATTTATAGTGGGAATGTCTGACTAATCTCTTGTCTCTCTTACACTCCCCTGCAGAGTTCTGTCTTCACAGTCACACATTTCTCAGACCGTTTCTTCATAAGAAGCAGAGAGACTAGAAAAGTACTGTGGAACAATGATAAACCGAATATAATGAATATATATATATTGTTAATCTGTAGTCTAAGGACCCTATAAATGTAAGGAGGGAGGGGTCTTATAACCCCTCTTCTATTAATACCTCATAAGCATAATCAATTATTATAATACAGTTTAAATGTATTTGGCTAAGGTGAATGTAAACAACCTCCAACTGTATATTCGAACAGTCAGCTGAGTCATATGTTAGAATAGTCTTAGTTGAAAATTCAAACGTTGTCTGAGTCGTATACAGTACCAGTCAAAAGTTTGGACACACCTACTCATTCAAGGGTTTTTCTTTATTTGTACTATTTTCTACATTGTAGAATAATAGTGAAGACATCAACTATGAAATAACACAAATGGAATCCGGTAGTAAACAAAAAAAGTGTTAGGCAAATCAAAATATACTTAAGATGTTTGATTCTTCAAAGAAGCCACCCCTTTTGCCTTGACTGCTTTGCATGCTCTTGGCATTCTCTCAACCATCTTCATGAGGTAGTCACCTGGAATGCATTTCAATTAACAGATGTGAATTTCTTTCCTTCTTAATGCGTTTGAGCCAATCCATTGTGTTGTGACAAGCTAGGGTTGGATGTAAAACACACCGCCAGGCTGTGTAAGGGGTTCCCGAGTGGCACAGCGGTCTAAGGCACTGCATCTCAGTGCTAGAGGCATCATTACAGACCCTGGTTTGATTCCAGGTTGTATCACAACCAGCTGAGATTGGGAGTTTCCCATAGGGTGGCACACAATTGGCCCAGCATCGTCCGGGTTAGGGTTTGGCCGTGGTAAGCCATCGTTGTAAATAATAATTTGTTCTTAACTGACTTGCCTAGTTAAATAAAGGTTCAATTAATTAATTAATTAATTAATTAATTAATGAAAGGGCTATTTGACCAAGGAGAGTGATGGAGTGCTGCATCGGATTACCTGGCCTCCACCTAATTGAGATAGTTTGGGATGAGTTGGACCACAGAGTGAAGGAAAAGCAGCCAACAAGTGCTCAACATTATGTGGGAACTCCTTCAAGACTGTTGGAAAAGCATTCCAGGTCAAGCTGGTTGAGAGAATGCCAAGAGTGTGCAAAGGGTGGCTATTTGAAGAATCTCAAATATGAAATATATTTTGATTTGTTTAACACTTTTTGGGGGGGGTTACTACATGATTCCATATGTGTTATTTCATTATTTTGATGTCTTCACTATTATTCTACAATGTAGAAAATAGTTTCCCAAAAAAAAAAAAAAAAAACTTGAATGAGTAGGTGTGTCCAAACTTGACTGGTACTGTATGTATTAGAACGGACTCTACTGAGCCCAGTGGCGGTCTGTGCTGTTTAAGATGAGTATGGCCTTATTTCTATTACATCATATTGGATGACTGTCCATTCATATTCCATTCAACCAGTTCAATGTAACAGTGACAGGTTTAGGGTTAGAGGTCGACGGGTTTAGGGTTAGAGGTCGACGGATAATGTTTTTTCAACGCCGATACCAATTTATTGGAAGACCCCAAAAAAAGCTGATACCGAATAAAAACAATTTGTGCGTGTAATAATGACAATTACAACAATCCTGAATGAACAATGAACACTTTTTTATTTTAACTTAATATAATACATCAAATCTATGAAACGTGTTCAATTTGGTTTAAATATAATGCAAAAACAAAGTGTTGGAGAAGAAAGTAAAAGTGCAATATGTGCCATGTAAAAAATCGAACGTTTCAGTTCCTTGCTCAGAACATGAGAACATATGAAAGCTGGTGGTTCAATATTCCCAGTTCGTCAATTTCCCAGTTAAGATGTTTTAGGTTGTAGTTATTATAGGAATTATGACACGCCAACTATTTCTCTCTATACCATTTGTATTTCATACCTTTGACTATTGGATGTTCTAATAGGTACTTTAGCCTAATCTCAGGAGTTGATAGGCTTGAAGTCATAAACAGCGCTGTGCTTCTAGCATTGCTAAGAGCTGCTGGCAAACGCAGTAAAGTGCTGTTTGAATGAATGTTTATGATCCTGCTGCTGCCTACCACCGCTCAGTCAGACTGCTCTATCAAATCATAGACTTAATTATAATATAATAAACACACAGAAATACATGCCTTATGTCATTAATATGGTCAAATCCGGAAACTATCATTTCGAAAATAAAACGTTCATTCTTTCAGTGAAATATGGAACCGTTCTGTATTTTATCTAACGGGTGGCATCCATCAGTCTAAATATTCCTGTTACATTGTACAACCTTCAATGTTATGTCATAATTATGTACAATTCTGGCAAATTAATGGTCTTTGTTAGGAAGAAACGCATTTCACAACGAGCCAGGCGGCCCAAACTGCTGCATATACTCTGACTGCCTGCACTGAACGCAAGAGAAGTGACACAATTTCCCTAGTTAATATTTCCTGCTAACATGAATTTCTTTGAACTACATATGCAGGTTTAAAGATATATATACTTGTGTATTGATTTTAAGAAAGGCATTGATGTTTATGGTTAGGTACATTTGTGCATTGTACTTTTTTTTGTGAATGTGCTTTTGTTAAATCACCCTTTTTGGCGAAGTTGAAGTAGGCTGTGATTCGATGATAAATTAACAGGCACCGCATTGATTATATGCAACGCAGGACAAGCTAGTTAAACTAGTAATATCATCAACCATGTGTAGTTAACTAGTGATTATGTGAAGATTGATTGTTTTTTATAAGATACGTTTAATGCTAGCTGGCAACTTACCTTGGCTCCTTGCTGCCACAAGGTCCTTTTGACGCTGCACTCTTGTAACAGGTGGTCAGCCTGCCACACAGTCTCCTCGTATATCGCAATGTAATCGGCCATAATCGGCGTCCAAAAAGGCAGAGGGGGCGGCAGGGTAGCCTAGTGGTTAGAGCGTTGGACTAGTAACCGGAAGGTTGCGAGTTCAAACCCCCGAGCTGACAAGGTACAAATCTGTCGTTCTGCCCCTGAACAGGCAGTTAACCCACTGTTCCCAGGCCGTCATTGAAAATAAGAATGTGTTCTTAACTGACTTGCCTGGTTAAATAAAGGTAAAAAAAAATTAACGATTTTGTTTTGAGCACTTGAAATCGGCCCTAATTAATCGGCCATGCCGATTTAATCGGTCGACCTCTGTTTAGGATACTATATGATACTCTAATTGTCCCTATACCCATCATGAGATTGCTACAACCTAGCCTACGAACGAAAGTTTACAACGTAGGTACACACAGGTCAAGAGAACAGTCGACTAAGTTGTGTATGTATTAGGACAGAGGCTTGTTTACAAACATTCAGTCAAGTTTACCAACATTTTGACCGTATACCAAAGCCATTTTCACCCAACCCCTGTGTCAGACCGTTACCGCTAAACCACCGTAATCAGCTAACTGGCTAATCAGAAGCTGCAATGCTGCTGTGATGTGAAATGCTTGGGTTGACTTCATAACCTTCCTGTGCACCTCCATAACCTGAACCTGTGCACCTCCATAACCTGAACCTGTGCACCTCCATAACCTTCCTGTGCACCTCCATAACCTTCCTGTGCACCTCCATAACCTGAACCTGTGCACCTCCATAACCTGAACCTGTGCACCTCCATAACCTGAACCTGTGCACCTCCATAACCTTCCTGTGCACCTCCATAACCTTCCTGTGCACCTCCATAACCTGAACCTGTGCACCTCCATAACCTGAACCTGTGCACCTCCATAACCTGAACCTGTGCACCTCCATAACCTGAACCTGTGCACCTCCATAACCTGAACCTGTGCACCTCCATAACCTGAACCTGTGCACCTCCATAACCTGAACCTGTGCACCTCCATAACCTGAACCTGTGCACCTCCATAACCTGAACCTGTGCACCTCCATAACCTGAACCTGTGCACCTTCATAACCTGAACCTGTGCACCTCCATAACCTTCCTGTGCACCTCCATAACCTGAACCTGTGCACCTCCATAACCTGAACCTGTGCACCTTCATAACCTGAACCTGTGCACCTTCATAACCTGAACCTGTGCACCTTCATAACCTGAACCTGTGCACCTCCATAACCTTCCTGTGCTTCACAAACAGGCTGAACATTCACTATTGTATCCTAGAAGACTGTTCTGAGACTTTTCAGAGAAGTAAAGATTATTGTCCTGCTGCCAAAAAAAATAAAACATCGTAAACGCTGAGGTTCAAATCACCGGTTTAAACACAGAAAATCCCCTTTTTTTGTTAAAACACTGGATTGCATTTCACTTGGCTGAAGAAAAACTGCTGAGTGGAGAGTTTCGTTTTATTTAATGGTCTGCTGTGGCTTTGCCTATTTGGGACAGACAGTGTATCGTTTGAGTGAGCACGACTATATACATAATTAACTACTAACAGATAGCCACATCTGTTGCTCCTGCCAAAATAAATTTAGAGCTGACTGCAAAAATATCCTGGAAAATGGCTTTGAGATGTCCAGGAAGTGGTATGGGTCAAATATGGCTTTGAGATGTCCAGGAAGTGGTATGGGTCAAATATGGCTTTGAGATGTCCAGGAAGTGGGATGGGTCAAATATGGCTTTGAGATGTCCAGGAAGTGGGATGGGTCAAATATGGCTTTGAGATGTCCAGGAAGTGGAATGGGTCAAATATGGCTTTGAGATGTCCAGGAAGTGGGATGGGTCAAATATGGCTTTGAGATGTCCAGGAAGTGGAATGGGTCAAATAATGAGACAACAACCTCCGTATGTGAAGGATGATATCCACTATCTAATGCCTTATCATCTCTTAAGGACTGTGCGGTGTACCGTTTTATGGGGCCGTGTATTTCCATATTAAATGAACATTATGTTCCTCTCTGGCTCCCTGCAGGATGTTGAGGTTATCTTCAGCAACATTTCAGACATTCATGAGCTGACGGTCAAACTTCTGGGGCTGATAGAGGACGCAGTGGAGATGACCGCTGACACTAGCCCTCATCCTCTGGTGGGCAGCTGCTTCGAGGACCTGGCAGAGGTAGGACATCATACACAGCCAGTTCATCAATACAGTACCAGAGGGTTATATTGGGAATCTAGTTCATCAATACAGTACCAGGGTGTTATATTGGGAATCTAGTTCATCAATAAGGTACCAGAATGTTATATTGGGAATCTAGTTCATCAATACAGTACCAGGGTGTTATATTGGGAATCTAGTTCATCAATACTGTACCAGAGGGTTATATTGGGAATCTAGTTCATCAATACTGTACCAGAGGGTTATATTGGGAATCTAGTTCATCAATACTGTACCAGTGTTATATTGGGAATCTAGTTCATCAATACTGTACCAGAGGGTTATATTGGGAATCTAGTTCATCAATACTGTACCAGGGTGTTATATTGGGAATCTAGTTCATCAATACTGTACCAGAGGGTTATATTGGGAGTATATTTCCAGTTAACGGGTGTTGTTCTGCCTGTCATAGGTACCTACAATACCTAGTTCTACATTACACACATTCAGGGACACTTCTAGCCTACTCCTAGATCTCTTCTTTCAACTCCAGGAGCAGGCGTTTGATCCGTATGAGACCCTGTCTCAGGACATCCTGTCCAGACAGTTCCACGAGCACTTCAGCAGCCTGATGGCCCGGCCTACTGTAGGACTATACTTCCAGGTAACACACACACACACACACACGGTACCGGATGGCCAGGCCCACAATAGTACCTCTAGGTAAACATGCAACCTGGCATTGACACAGAGAGATTATTTCAGAGATATACACTGCGTTGGTGTCTTAAACTCTCAACTGGAAGTTAACATGGAGGTTTCAAATATGTTGCATGGTTAATGCAAACAAGGTTATCTGGCTTACCCTTTTCTGATTGGTTGTTCAGTGTCCGTAACGAGGTTCTCGGGCTTACCCTTTTCTGATTGGATGTTCAGTGTCCGTAACGAGGTTCTCGGGCTTACCCTTTTCTGATTGGATGTTCAGTGTCCGTAACGAGGTTCTCGGGCTTACTCCTTTCTGATTGGTTGTTCAGTGTCCGTAACAAGGTTCTCGGGCTTACTCCTTTCTGATTGGATGTTCCGTGTCCATAACGAGGTTCTCGGGCTTACTCCTTTCTGATTGGATGTTCCGTGTCCGTAACTAGGTTCTCGGGCTTACTCCTTTCTGATTGGATGTTGTTCCGTGTTCTCGCTTACTCCTTTCTGATTGGAGGTTCTCAGGCTTACTCCTTTCTGATTGGATGTTCCGTGTCCGTAACGAGGTTCTCAGGCTTACTCCTTTCTGATTGATGTTTGGCTAGGTTCTTCCTTTCTGATTGGATGTTCCGTGTCCGTAACGAGGTTCTCGGGCTTACTCCTTTCTGATTGGCTGTTCCGTGTCCGTAACGAGGTTCTCGGGCTTACTCCTTTCTGATTGGATGTTCCGTGTCCGTAACTAGGTTCTCAGGCTTACTCCTTTCTGATTGGATGTTCCGTGTCCGTAACGAGGTTCTCGGGCTTACTCCTTTCTGATTGGATGTTCCGTGTCCGTAACGAGGTTCTCGGGCGTACCCTTTTCTGATTGGATGTTCCGTGTCCGTAACAGGAGATATTCTAGCTGATGCTAAATTCCCTAAAATGCCTGTGAAGAACATGCTTCCTTTGTAGTTTAGTTAGTTATCCACATTGATCTGTTGTGTTGTTACCTGGACATTCCTCCCCTCAGGAACAGCAGTCAATTATTATACTAAAAACTAATGCCGCCCGGCACCTATTCAAAACCGTGTTTGATGTTGTATTCCATCTGAGAGCGTTGAGACAGGCAGCATAAATCAGGGCTAGATAACGCGTAAGGCTGGTAGTGTTTCCAAGTGAGGTCACTGGGAAAACTTGCCTTTTTTAAATATAGTTGATGAAGAGTGAGCCTCTTTGTGGTCCTGTGATGCTCTATGTTCTGATGGAAACGTCCTTCCTGGTTCTGGTCCTTTGTTGTTAGCCTCTGGCCTGCTTCTCTGGGCTGTCTAGCCTCAGAGCCTCTGTCTGGCCTGCTTCTCTGGGCGGGAGGGGGGAGCGGAGGGGAGACCGGAGGTTACTCTGTCCAGTCATCCCTTCATCAGGTTACTCTGCCCAGTCTACCACAGTCATCTCTTCATCAGGTTACTCTGCCCAGTCCACCAGTCATCCCATCATCAGGTTACTCTGCCCAGTCCACCAGTCATCCCTTCATCAGGTTACTCTGCCCAGTCTACCACAGTCATCCCTTCATCAGGTTACTATGCCCAGTCCACCAGTCATCCCATCATCAGGTTACTCTGCCCAGTCCACCAGTCATCCCTTCATCAGGTTACTCTGCCCAGTCTACCACAGTCATCCCTTCATCGGGTTACTCTGCCCAGTCCACCACAGTCATCTCTTCATCAGGTTACTCTGCCCAGTCCACCACAGTCATCCCTTCATCAGGTTACTCTGCCCAGTCATCCCTTCATCAGGTTACTCTGCCCAGTCCACCAGTCATCCCTTCATCAGGTTACTCTGCCCAGTCCACCACAGTCATCCCTTCATCAGGTTACTCTGCCCAGCCCACCACAGTCATCCCTTCATCAGGTTACTCTGCCCAGTCCACCAGTCATCCCTTCATCAGGTTACTCTGCCCAGTCCACCAGTCATCCCTTCATCAGGTTACTCTGCCCAGTCCACCAGTCATCCCTTCATCAGGTTACTCTGCCCAGTCTACCACAGTCATCCCTTCATCAGGTTACTCTGCCCAGTCCACCACAGTCATCCCTTCATCAGGTTACTCTGCCCAGTCCACCAGTCATCCCTTCATCAGGTTACTCTGCCCAGTCCACCAGTCATCCCATCATCAGGTTACTCTGCCCAGTCCACCAGTCATCCCTTCATCGGGTTACTCTGCCCAGTCCACCAGTCATCCCATCATCGGGTTACTCTGCCCAGTCCACCAGTCATCCCATCATCAGGTTACTCTGCCCAGTCCACCAGTCATCCCTTCATCGGGTTACTCTGCCCAGTCCACCAAAGTCATCTCTTCATCAGGTTACTCTGCCCAGTCCACCAGTCATCCCTTCATCAGGTTACTCTGCCCAGTCCACCACAGCCATCTCTTCATCAGGTTACTCTGCCCAGTCCACCAGTCATCCCTTCATCAGGTTACTCTGCCCAGTCCACCACAGTCATCCCTTCATCAGGTTAATCTGTCCAGTCCACCAGTCATCCCTTCATCAGGTTACTCTGCCAAGTCCACCACAGTCATCTCTTCATCAGGTTACTCTGCCCAGTCCACCAGTCATCCCTTCATCAGGTTACTCTGCCCAGTCCACCACAGTCATCCCTTCATCAGGTTACTCTGCCCAGCCCACCACAGTCATCCCTTCATCAGGTTACTCTGTCCAGTCCACCAGTCATCCCTTCATCAGGTTACTCTGCCCAGTCCACCATAGTCATCCCTTCATCAGGTTACTCTGCCCAGTCCACCACAGTCATCCCTTCATCAGGTTACTCTACCCAGTCATGCCTTCATCAGGTTACTCTGCCCAGTCTACCACAGTCATCCCTTCATCAGGTTACTCTGCCCAGTCCACCACAGTCATCCCTTCATCAGGTTACTCTGCCCAGTCCACCAGTCATCCCTTCATCAGGTTACTCTGCCCAGCCCACCACAGTCATCCCTTCATCAGGTTACTCTGCCCAGCCCACCACAGTCATCCCTTCATCAGGTTACTCTGCCCAGTCCACCAGTCATCCCTTCATCAGGTTACTCTGCCCAGTCCACCAGTCATCCATTCATCAGGTTACTCTGCCCAGTCCACCAGTCATCCCTTCATCAGGTTACTCTGCCCAGTCCACCATAGTCATCCCTTCATCAGGTTACTCTACCCAGTCATCCCTTCATCAGGTTACTCTGCCCAGTCTACCACAGTCATCCCTTCATCAGGTTACTCTGCCCAGTCCACCACAGTCATCCCTTCATCAGGTTACTCTACCCAGTCATCCCTTCATCAGGTTACTCTGCCCAGTCCACCACAGTCATCCCTTCATCAGGTTACTCTGCCCAGTCCACCAGTCATCCCTTCATCGGGTTACTCTGCCCAGTCCACCACAGTCATCTCTTCATCAGGTTACTCTGCCCAGTCCACCACAGTCATCCCTTCATCAGGTTACTCTGCCCAGCCCACCACAGTCATCCCTTCATCAGGTTACTCTGCCCAGCCCACCACAGTCATCCCTTCATCAGGTTACTCTGCCCAGTCCACCAGTCATCCCTTCATCAGGTTACTCTGCCCAGTCCACCAGTCATCCCTTCATCAGGTTACTCTGCCCAGTCCACCAGTCATCCCTTCATCAGGTTACTCTGCCCAGTCCACCATAGTCATCCCTTCATCAGGTTACTCTACCCAGTCATCCCTTCATCAGGTTACTCTGCCCAGTCCACCACAGTCATCCCTTCATCAGGTTACTCTGCCCAGTCCACCACAGTCATCCCTTCATCAGGTTAATCTGTCCAGTCCACCAGTCATCCCTTCATCAGGTTACTCTGCCAAGTCCACCAGTCATCCCTTCATCGGGTTACTCTGCCCAGTCCACCAGTCATCCCATCATCAGGTTACTCTGCCCAGTCCACCAGTCATCCCTTCATCGGGTTACTCTGCCCAGTCCACCACAGCCATCTCTTCATCAGGTTACTCTGCCCAGTCCACCAGTCATCCCTTCATCAGGTTACTCTGCCCAGTCCACCACAGTCATCCCTTCATCAGGTTACTCTGCCAAGTCCACCACAGTCATCTCTTCATCAGGTTACTCTGCCCAGTCCACCAGTCATCCCTTCATCAGGTTACTCTGCCCAGTCCACCACAGTCATCCCTTCATCAGGTTACTCTGCCCAGCCCACCACAGTCATCCCTTCATCAGGTTACTCTGCCCAGTCCACCAGTCATCCCTTCATCAGGTTACTCTGCCCAGTCCACCAGTCATCCCTTCATCAGGTTACTCTGCCCAGTCCACCAGTCATCCCTTCATCAGGTTACTCTGCCCAGTCCACCACAGTCATCCCTTCATCAGGTTACTCTACCCAGTCATCCCTTCATCAGGTTACTCTGCCCAGTCTACCACAGTCATCCCTTCATCAGGTTACTCTGCCCAGTCCACCACAGTCATCCCTTCATCAGGTTACTCTGCCCAGTCCACCAGTCATCCCTTCATCAGGTTACTCTGCCCAGTCCACCACAGTCATCTCTTCATCAGGTTACTCTGCCCAGTCCACCACAGTCATCCCTTCATCAGGTTACTCTGCCCAGCCCACCACAGTCATCCCTTCATCAGGTTACTCTGCCCAGCCCACCACAGTCATCCCTTCATCAGGTTACTCTGCCCAGTCCACCAGTCATCCCTTCATCAGGTTACTCTGCCCAGTCCACCAGTCATCCCTTCATCAGGTTACTCTGCCCAGTCCACCAGTCATCCCTTCATCAGGTTACTCTGCCCAGTCCCCAGTCATCCCTTCATCAGGTTACTCTACCCAGTCATCCCTTCATCAGGTTACTCTGCCCAGTCTACCACAGTCATCCCTTCATCAGGTTACTCTGCCCAGTCCACCACAGTCATCCCTTCATCAGGTTACTCTGCCCAGTCCACCAGTCATCCCTTCATCAGGTTACTCTGCCCAGTCCACCAGTCATCCCATCATCAGGTTACTCTGCCCAGTCCACCAGTCATCCCTTCATCGGGTTACTCTGCCCAGTCCACCACAGTCATCCCTTCATCAGGTTACTCTGTCCAGTCCACCAGTCATCCCTTCATCGGGATACTCTGCCCAGTCCACCACAGTCATCTCTTCATCAGGTTACTCTGCCCAGTCCACCAGTCATCCCTTCATCAGGTTAATCTGTCCAGTCCACCAGTCATCCCTTCATCAGGTTACTCTGCCAAGTCCACCACAGTCATCTCTTCATCAGGTTACTCTGCCCAGTCCACCACAGTCATCCCTTCATCAGGTTACTCTGCCCAGTCCACCATAGTCATCCCTTCATCAGGTTACTCTGCCCAGTCCACCACAGTCATCCCTTCATCAGGTTACTCTGCCCAGTCCACCACAGTCATCTCTTCATCAGGTTACTCTGCCCAGTCCACCAGTCATCCCTTCATCAGGTTACTCTGCCCAGTCCACCACAGTCATCCCTTCATCAGGTTACTCTGCCCAGTCCACCACAGTCATCCCTTCATCAGGTTACTCTGCCCAGTCCACCAGTCATCCCTTCATCAGGTTACTCTGCCCAGTCCACCAGTCATCCCATCATCAGGTTACTCTGCCCAGTCCACCAGTCATCCCTTCATCGGGTTACTCTGCCCAGTCCACCACAGTCATCCCTTCATCAGGTTACTCTGTCCAGTCCACCAGTCATCCCTTCATCGGGATACTCTGCCCAGTCCACCACAGTCATCTCTTCATCAGGTTACTCTGCCCAGTCCACCAGTCATCCCTTCATCAGGTTACTCTGCCCAGTCCACCAGTCATCCCTTCATCAGGTTACTCTGCCCAGTCCACCACAGTCATCCCTTCATCAGGTTACTCTGCCCAGTCCACCAGTCATCCCTTCATCAGGTTACTCTGCCCAGTCCACCATAGTCATCCCTTCATCAGGTTACTCTGCCCAGTCCACCACAGTCATCCCTTCATCAGGTTACTCTGCCCAGTCCACCAGTCATCCCTTCATCAGGTTACTCTGCCCAGTCCACCAGTCATCCCTTCATCAGGTTACTCTGCCCAGTCCACCACAGTCATCCCTTCATCAGGTTACTCTGCCCAGTCCACCAGTCATCCCTTCATCAGGTTACTCTGCCCAGTCCACCAGTCATCCCTTCATCAGGTTACTCTGCCCAGTCCACCCAGTCATCCCTTCATCAGGTTACTCTGCCCAGTCCACCACAGTCATCCCTTCATCAGGTTACTCTGCCCAGTCCACCACAGTCATCCCTTCATCAGGTTACTCTGCCCAGTCCACCACAGTCATCCCTTCATCAGGTTACTCTGCCCAGTCCACCACAGTCATCCCTTCATCAGGTTACTCTGCCCAGTCCACCAGTCATCCCTTCATCAGGTTACTCTGCCCAGTCCACAGTCATCCCTTCATCAGGTTACTCTGCCCAGTCCACCAGTCATCCCTTCATCAGGTTACTCTGCCCAGTCCACCACAGTCATCCCTTCATCAGGTTACTCTGCCCAGTCCACCAGTCATCCCTTCATCAGGTTACTCTGCCCAGTCCACCAGTCATCCCTTCATCAGGTTACTCTGCCCAGTCCACCAGTCATCCCTTCATCAGGTTACTCTGCCCAGTCCCCAGTCATCCCTTCATCAGGTTACTCTGCCCAGTCTACCACAGTCATCCCTTCATCAGGTTACTCTGCCCAGTCCACCACAGTCATCCCTTCATCAGGTTACTCTGCCCAGTCATCCCTTCATCAGGTTACTCTGCCCAGTCCACCCAGTCATCCCTTCATCAGGTTACTCTGCCCAGTCCACAGTCATCTCTTCATCAGGTTACTCTGCCCAGTCCACCAGTCATCCCTTCATCAGGTTACTCTGCCCAGTCCACCACAGTCATCCCTTCATCAGGTTACTCTGCCCAGTCCACCAGTCATCCCTTCATCAGGTTACTCTGCCCAGTCCACCAGTCATCCCTTCATCGGGTTACTCTGCCCAGTCCACACAGTCATCCCTTCATCAGGTTACTCTGCCCAGTCCACCAGTCATCCCTTCATCAGGTTACTCTGCCCAGTCCACCACAGTCATCCCTTCATCAGGTTACTCTGCCCAGTCCACCAGTCATCCCTTCATCAGGTTACTCTGCCCAGTCCACCAGTCATCCCTTCATCAGGTTACTCTGCCCAGTCCACCACAGTCATCCCTTCATCAGGTTACTCTGCCCAGTCCACCACAGTCATCCCTTCATCAGGTTACTCTGCCCAGTCCACCCAGTCATCCCTTCATCAGGTTACTCTGCCCAGTCCACCACAGTCATCCCTTCATCAGGTTACTCTGCCCAGTCCACCACAGTCATCCTTCATCAGGTTACTCTGCCCAGTCCACCAGTCATCCCTTCATCAGGTTACTCTGCCCAGTCCACCACAGTCATCCCTTCATCAGGTTACTCTGCCCAGTCCACCAGTCATCCCTTCATCAGGTTACTCTGCCCAGTCCACCAGTCATCCCTTCATCAGGTTACTCTGCCCAGTCCACCAGTCATCCCTTCATCAGGTTACTCTGCCCAGTCCACCACAGTCATCCCTTCATCAGGTTACTCTACCCAGTCATCCCTTCATCAGGTTACTCTGCCCAGTCCACCACAGTCATCCCTTCATCAGGTTACTCTGCCCAGTCCACCACAGTCATCTCTTCATCAGGTTACTCTGCCCAGTCCACCAGTCATCCCTTCATCAGGTTACTCTGCCCAGTCCACACAGTCATCCCTTCATCAGGTTACTCTGCCCAGTCCACCACAGTCATCCCTTCATCAGGTTACTCTGCCCAGTCCACCAGTCATCCCTTCATCAGGTTACTCTGCCCAGTCCACCACAGTCATCCCTTCATCAGGTTACTCTGCCCAGTCCACCAGTCATCCCTTCATCAGGTTACTCTGCCCAGTCCACCAGTCATCCCTTCATCAGGTTACTCTGCCCAGTCCACCAGTCATCCCTTCATCAGGTTACTCTGTCCACCCAGTCATCCCTTCATCAGGTTACTCTGCCCAGTACCACAGTCATCCCTTCATCAGGTTACTCTGCCCAGTCCACCACAGTCATCCCTTCATCAGGTTACTCTACCCAGTCCATCCAGTCATCCCTTCATCAGGTTACTCTGCCCAGTCCACCACAGTCATCCCTTCATCAGGTTACTCTGCCCAGTCCACCACAGTCATCTCTTCATCAGGTTACTCTGCCCAGTCCACCAGTCATCCCTTCATCAGGTTACTCTGCCCAGTCCACCACAGTCATCCCTTCATCAGGTTACTCTGCCCAGTCCACCAGTCATCCCTTCATCAGGTTACTCTGCCCAGTCCACCAGTCATCCCTTCATCAGGTTACTCTGCCCAGCCCACCACAGTCATCCCTTCATCAGGTTACTCTGCCCAGTCCACCAGTCATCCCTTCATCAGGTTACTCTGCCCAGTCCACCAGTCATCCCTTCATCAGGTTACTCTGCCCAGTCCACCAGTCATCCCTTCATCAGGTTACTCTGCCCAGTCCACCACAGTCATCCCTTCATCAGGTTACTCTACCCAGTCATGCCTTCATCAGGTTACTCTGCCCAGTCTACCACAGTCATCCCTTCATCAGGTTACTCTTCCCAGTCCACCACAGTCATCCCTTCATCAGGTTACTCTGCCCAGTCCACCAGTCATCCCTTCATCGGGTTACTCTGCCCAGTCCACCACAGTCATCTCTTCATCAGGTTACTCTGCCCAGTCCACCACAGTCATCCCTTCATCAGGTTACTCTGCCCAGCCCACCACAGTCATCCCTTCATCAGGTTACTCTGCCCAGCCCACCACAGTCATCCCTTCATCAGGTTACTCTGCCCAGTCCACCAGTCATCCCTTCATCAGGTTACTCTGCCCAGTCCACCAGTCATCCCTTCATCAGGTTACTCTGCCCAGTCCACCATAGTCATCCCTTCATCAGGTTACTCTGCCCAGTCCACCCAGTCATCCCTTCATCAGGTTACTCTGCCCAGTCTACCACAGTCATCCCTTCATCAGGTTACTCTGCCCAGTCCACCACAGTCATCCCTTCATCAGGTTACTCTACCCAGTCATCCCTTCATCAGGTTACTCTGCCCAGTCTACCACAGTCATCCCTTCATCAGGTTACTCTGCCCAGTCCACCACAGTCATCCCTTCATCAGGTTACTCTGCCCAGTCCACCAGTCATCCCTTCATCAGGTTACTCTGCCCAGTCCACCAGTCATCCCATCATCAGGTTACTCTGCCCAGTCCACCAGTCATCCCTTCATCGGGTTACTCTGCCCAGTCCACCACAGTCATCCCTTCATCAGGTTACTCTGTCCAGTCCACCAGTCATCCCTTCATCGGGATACTCTGCCCAGTCCACCACAGTCATCTCTTCATCAGGTTACTCTGCCCAGTCCACCAGTCATCCCTTCATCAGGTTACTCTGCCCAGTCCACCACAGTCATCCCTTCATCAGGTTACTCTGCCCAGTCCACCACAGTCATCTCTTCATCAGGTTACTCTGCCCAGTCCACCACAGTCATCCCTTCATCAGGTTACTCTGCCCAGTCCACCATAGTCATCCCTTCATCAGGTTACTCTGCCCAGTCCACCACAGTCATCCCTTCATCAGGTTACTCTGCCCAGTCCACCACAGTCATCCCTTCATCAGGTTACTCTGCCCAGTCCACCAGTCATCCCTTCATCAGGTTACTCTGCCCAGTCCACCACAGTCATCCCTTCATCAGGTTACTCTGCCCAGTCCACCAGTCATCCCTTCATCAGGTTACTCTGCCCAGTCCACCAGTCATCCCTTCATCAGGTTACTCTGCCCAGTCCACCATAGTCATCCCTTCATCAGGTTACTCTGCCCAGTCCACCACAGTCATCCCTTCATCAGGTTACTCTACCCAGTCATCCCTTCATCAGGTTACTCTGCCCAGTCTACCACAGTCATCCCTTCATCAGGTTACTCTGCCCAGTCCACCACAGTCATCCCTTCATCAGGTTACTCTGCCCAGTCCACCAGTCATCCCTTCATCAGGTTACTCTGCCCAGTCCACCAGTCATCCCTTCATCGGGATACTCTGCCCAGTCCACCACAGTCATCTCTTCATCAGGTTACTCTGCCCAGTCCACCAGTCATCCCTTCATCAGGTTACTCTGCCCAGTCCACCACAGTCATCCCTTCATCAGGTTAATCTGTCCAGTCCACCAGTCATCCCTTCATCAGGTTACTCTGCCCAGTCCACCAGTCATCCCTTCATCAGGTTACTCTGCCCAGTCCACCATAGTCATCCCTTCATCAGGTTACTCTACCCAGTCATCCCTTCATCAGGTTACTCTGCCCAGTCTACCACAGTCATCCCTTCATCAGGTTACTCTGCCCAGTCCACCACAGTCATCCCTTCATCAGGTTACTCTACCCAGTCATCCCTTCATCAGGTTACTCTGCCCAGTCTACCACAGTCATCCCTTCATCAGGTTACTCTGCCCAGTCCACCACAGTCATCCCTTCATCAGGTTACTCTGCCCAGTCCACCAGTCATCCCTTCATCAGGTTACTCTGCCCAGTCCACCAGTCATCCCATCATCAGGTTACTCTGCCCAGTCCACCAGTCATCCCTTCATCGGGTTACTCTGCCCAGTCCACCACAGTCATCCCTTCATCAGGTTACTCTGCCCAGTCCACCACAGTCATCTCTTCATCAGGTTACTCTGCCCAGTCCACCAGTCATCCCTTCATCAGGTTACTCTGCCCAGTCCACCAGTCATCCCTTCATCAGGTTACTCTGCCCAGTCCACCAGTCATCCCTTCATCGGGTTACTCTGCCCAGTCCACCACAGTCATCCCTTCATCGGGATACTCTGCCCAGTCCACCACAGTCATCTCTTCATCAGGTTACTCTGCCCAGTCCACCACAGTCATCCCTTCATCAGGTTACTCTGCCCAGTCCACCATAGTCATCCCTTCATCAGGTTACTCTGCCCAGTCCACCACAGTCATCCCTTCATCAGGTTACTCTGCCCAGTCCACCACAGTCATCTCTTCATCAGGTTACTCTGCCCAGTCCACCAGTCATCCCTTCATCAGGTTACTCTGCCCAGTCCACCACAGTCATCCCTTCATCAGGTTACTCTGCCCAGTCCACCAGTCATCCCTTCATCAGGTTACTCTGCCCAGTCCACCAGTCATCCCTTCATCAGGTTACTCTGCCCAGTCCACCATAGTCATCCCTTCATCAGGTTACTCTGCCCAGTCCACCACAGTCATCCCTTCATCAGGTTACTCTACCCAGTCATCCCTTCATCAGGTTACTCTGCCCAGTCTACCACAGTCATCCCTTCATCAGGTTACTCTGCCCAGTCCACCAGTCATCCCTTCATCAGGTTACTCTGCCCAGTCCACCAGTCATCCCTTCATCAGGTTACTCTGCCCAGTCCACCACAGTCATCCCTTCATCAGGTTACTCTGCCCAGTCCACCACAGTCATCCCTTCATCAGGTTACTCTGCCCAGTCCACCACAGTCATCCCTTCATCAGGTTAATCTGTCCAGTCCACCAGTCATCCCTTCATCAGGTTACTCTGCCAAGTCCACCACAGTCATCCCTTCATCAGGTTACTCTGCCCAGTCCACCAGTCATCCCTTCATCAGGTTACTCTGCCCAGTCCACCAGTCATCCCTTCATCAGGTTACTCTGCCCAGTCCACCAGTCATCCCATCATCAGGTTACTCTGCCCAGTCCACCAGTCATCCCTTCATCGGGTTACTCTGCCCAGTCCACCACAGTCATCCCTTCATCAGGTTACTCTGTCCAGTCCACCAGTCATCCCTTCATCGGGATACTCTGCCCAGTCCACCACAGTCATCTCTTCATCAGGTTACTCTGCCCAGTCCACCAGTCATCCCTTCATCAGGTTAATCTGTCCAGTCCACCAGTCATCCCTTCATCAGGTTACTCTGCCCAGTCCACCACAGTCATCCCTTCATCAGGTTACTCTGCCCAGTCCACCACAGTCATCCCTTCATCAGGTTACTCTGCCCAGTCCACCAGTCATCCCTTCATCAGGTTACTCTGCCCAGTCCACCACAGTCATCCCTTCATCAGGTTACTCTGCCCAGTCCACCAGTCATCCTTCATCAGGTTACTCTGCCCAGTCCACCAGTCATCCCTTCATCAGGTTACTCTGCCCAGTCCACCATAGTCATCCCTTCATCAGGTTACTCTGCCCAGTCCACCACAGTCATCCCTTCATCAGGTCCACCCAGTCATCCCTTCATCAGGTTACTCTGCCCAGTCCACCACAGTCATCCCTTCATCAGGTTACTCTGCCCAGTCCACCACAGTCATCTCTTCATCAGGTTACTCTGCCCAGTCCACCAGTCATCCCTTCATCAGGTTACTCTGCCCAGTCCACCACAGTCATCCCTTCATCAGGTTACTCTGCCCAGTCCACCAGTCATCCCTTCATCAGGTTACTCTGCCCAGTCCACCAGTCATCCCTTCATCAGGTTACTCTGCCCAGCCCACCACAGTCATCCCTTCATCAGGTTACTCTGCCCAGTCCACCAGTCATCCCTTCATCAGGTTACTCTGCCCAGTCCACCAGTCATCCCTTCATCAGGTTACTCTGCCCAGTCCACCAGTCATCCCTTCATCAGGTTACTCTGCCCAGTCCACCACAGTCATCCCTTCATCAGGTCTACCCAGTCATGCCTTCATCAGGTTACTCTGCCCAGTCCACCACAGTCATCCCTTCATCAGGTTACTCTGCCCAGTCCACCACAGTCATCCCTTCATCAGGTTACTCTGCCCAGTCCACCAGTCATCCCTTCATCAGGTTACTCTGCCCAGTCCACAGTCATCTCTTCATCAGGTTACTCTGCCCAGTCCACCACAGTCATCCCTTCATCAGGTTACTCTGCCCAGCCCACCACAGTCATCCCTTCATCAGGTTACTCTGCCCAGTCCACCACAGTCATCCCTTCATCAGGTTACTCTGCCCAGTCCACCAGTCATCCCTTCATCAGGTTACTCTGCCCAGTCCACCAGTCATCCCTTCATCAGGTTACTCTGCCCAGTCCACCATAGTCATCCTTCATCCAGTCATCCCTTCATCGGGTTACTCTGCCCAGTCTACCACAGTCATCCCTTCATCAGGTTACTCTGCCCAGTCCACCACAGTCATCCCTTCATCAGGTTACTCTCAGTCATCCCTTCATCAGGTCCACCACAGTCATCCCTTCATCAGGTTACTCTGCCCAGTCCACCACAGTCATCCCTTCATCAGGTTACTCTGCCCAGTCCACCAGTCATCCCTTCATCAGGTTACTCTGCCCAGTCCACCAGTCATCCCATCATCAGGTTACTCTGCCCAGTCCACCAGTCATCCCTTCATCAGGTTACTCTGCCCAGTCCACCACAGTCATCCCTTCATCAGGTTACTCTGCCCAGTCCACCAGTCATCCCTTCATCAGGTTACTCTGCCCAGTCCACCACAGTCATCCTTCATCAGGTTACTCTGCCCAGTCCACCAGTCATCCCTTCATCAGGTTAATCTGCCCAGTCCACCAGTCATCCCTTCATCAGGTTACTCTGCCAGTCCACCACAGTCATCTCTTCATCAGGTTACTCTGCCCAGTCCACCACAGTCATCCCTTCATCAGGTTACTCTGCCCAGTCCACCATAGTCATCCCTTCATCAGGTTACTCTGCCCAGTCCACCACAGTCATCCCTTCATCAGGTTACTCTGCCCAGTCCACCACAGTCATCTCTTCATCAGGTTACTCTGCCCAGTCCACCAGTCATCCCTTCATCAGGTTACTCTGCCCAGTCCACCACAGTCATCCCTTCATCAGGTTACTCTGCCCAGTCCACCAGTCATCCCTTCATCAGGTTACTCTGCCCAGTCCACCAGTCATCCCTTCATCAGGTTACTCTGCCCAGTCCACCATAGTCATCCCTTCATCAGGTTACTCTGCCCAGTCCACCACAGTCATCCCTTCATCAGGTTACTCTACCCAGTCATCCCTTCATCAGGTTACTCTGCCCAGTCCACCACAGTCATCCCTTCATCAGGTTACTCTGCCCAGTCCACCACAGTCATCCCTTCATCAGGTTACTCTGCCCAGTCCACCAGTCATCCCTTCATCAGGTTACTCTGCCCAGTCCACCAGTCATCCCTTCATCAGGTTACTCTGCCCAGCCCACCACAGTCATCCCTTCATCAGGTTACTCTGCCCAGTCCACCAGTCATCCCTTCATCAGGTTACTCTGCCCAGTCCACCACAGTCATCCCTTCATCAGGTTAATCTGCCCAGTCCACCAGTCATCCCTTCATCAGGTTACTCTGCCCAGTCCACCAGTCATCCCTTCATCAGGTTACTCTGCCCAGTCCACCATAGTCATCCCCATCAGGTTACTCAGTCCCCAGTCATCCCTTCATCAGGTTACTCTGCCCAGTCCACCACAGTCATCCCTTCATCAGGTTACTCTGCCCAGTCCACCCAGTCATCCCTTCATCAGGTTACTCTGCCCAGTCATCCCTTCATCAGGTCACAGTCATCCCTTCATCAGGTTACTCTGCCCAGTCCACCACAGTCATCCCTTCATCAGGTTACTCTGCCCAGTCCACCAGTCATCCCTTCATCAGGTTACTCTGCCCAGTCCACCAGTCATCCCTTCATCAGGTTACTCTGCCCAGTCCACCAGTCATCCCTTCATCAGGTTACTCTGCCCAGTCCACCACAGTCATCCCTTCATCAGGTTACTCTGCCCAGTCCACCACAGTCATCCCTTCATCAGGTTACTCTGCCCAGTCCACCAGTCATCCCTTCATCAGGTTACTCTGCCCAGTCCACCACAGTCATCCCTTCATCAGGTTACTCTGCCCAGTCCACCACAGTCATCCCTTCATCAGGTTACTCTGCCCAGTCCACCAGTCATCCCTTCATCAGGTTACTCTGCCCAGTCCACCACAGTCATCCCTTCATCAGGTTACTCTGCCCAGTCCACTACAGTCATCCCTTCATCAGGTTACTCTGCCCAGTCCACCAGTCATCCCTTCATCAGGTTACTCTGCCCAGTCCACCACAGTCATCCCTTCATCAGGTTACTCTGCCCAGTCCACCACAGTCATCCCTTCATCATCAGTCATCCCTTCATCAGGTTACTCTGCCCAGTCCACCACAGTCATCCCTTCATCAGGTTACTCTGCCCAGTCCACCACAGTCATCCCTTCATCAGGTTACTCTGCCCAGTCCACCAGTCATCCCTTCATCAGGTTACTCTGCCCAGTCAGTCATCCCTTCATCAGGTTACTCTGCCCAGTCCACCACAGTCATCTCTTCATCAGGTTACTCTGCCCAGTCCACCAGTCATCCCTTCATCAGGTTACTCTGCCCAGTCCACCACAGTCATCCTTCATCAGGTTAATCTGTCCAGTCCACCAGTCATCCCTTCATCAGGTTACTCTGCCCAGTCCACCAGTCATCCCTTCATCAGGTTACTCATAGTCATCCCTTCATCAGTCCACCCAGTCATCCCTTCATCAGGTTACTCTGCCCAGTCCACACAGTCATCCCTTCATCAGGTTACTCTGCCCAGTCCACCACAGTCATCCCTTCATCAGGTTACTCTGCCCAGTCCACCAGTCATCCCTTCATCAGGTTACTCTGCCCAGTCCACCACAGTCATCCCTTCATCAGGTTACTCTGCCCAGTCCACCACAGTCATCTCTTCATCAGGTTACTCTGCCCAGTCCACCAGTCATCCCTTCATCAGGTTACTCTGCCCAGTCCACCACAGTCATCCCTTCATCAGGTTACTCTGCCCAGTCCACCAGTCATCCCTTCATCAGGTTACTCTGCCCAGTCCACCAGTCATCCCTTCATCAGGTTACTCTGCCCAGTCCACCAGTCATCCCTTCATCAGGTTACTCTGCCCAGTCCACCACAGTCATCCCTTCATCAGGTTACTCTGCCCAGTCCACCAGTCATCCCTTCATCAGGTTACTCTGCCCAGTCCACACAGTCATCCCTTCATCAGGTTACTCTGCCCAGTCCACCACAGTCATCCCTTCATCAGGTTACTCTGCCCAGTCCACCAGTCATCCCTTCATCAGGTTACTCTGCCCAGTCCACCAGTCATCCCTTCATCAGGTTACTCTGCCCAGTCCACCACAGTCATCCTTCATCAGGTTACTCTGCCCAGTCCACCAGTCATCCCTTCATCAGGTTACTCTGCCCAGCCCACCACAGTCATCCCTTCATCAGGTTACTCTGCCCAGTCCACCAGTCATCCCTTCATCAGGTTACTCTGCCCAGTCCACCAGTCATCCCTTCATCAGGTTACTCTGCCCAGTCCACCATAGTCATCCCTTCATCAGGTTACTCTACCCAGTCATCCCTTCATCAGGTTACTCTGCCCAGTCTACCACAGTCATCCCTTCATCAGGTTACTCTGCCCAGTCCACCACAGTCATCCCTTCATCAGGTTACTCTTCCACCACAGTCATCCCTTCATCAGGTTACTCTACCCAGTCATCCCTTCATCAGGTTACTCTGCCCAGTCTACCACAGTCATCCCTTCATCAGGTTACTCTGCCCAGTCCACCACAGTCATCCCTTCATCAGGTTACTCTGCCCAGTCCACCAGTCATCCCTTCATCAGGTTACTCTGCCCAGTCCACCAGTCATCCCATCATCAGGTTACTCTGCCCAGTCCACCAGTCATCCCTTCATCGGGTTACTCTGCCCAGTCCACCACAGTCATCCCTTCATCAGGTTACTCTGCCCAGTCCACCACAGTCATCCCTTCATCAGGTTACTCTGCCCAGTCCACCAGTCATCCCTTCATCAGGTTAATCTGTCCAGTCCACCAGTCATCCCTTCATCAGGTTCTCAGTCCACCACAGTCATCTCTTCATCAGGTTACTCTGCCCAGTCCACCACAGTCATCCCTTCATCAGGTTACTCTGCCCAGTCCACCAGTCATCCCTTCATCAGGTTACTCTGCCCAGTCCACCACAGTCATCCCTTCATCAGGTTACTCTGCCCAGTCCACCACAGTCATCTCTTCATCAGGTTACTCTGCCCAGTCCACCAGTCATCCCTTCATCAGGTTACTCTGCCCAGTCCACCACAGTCATCCCTTCATCAGGTTACTCTGCCCAGTCCACACAGTCATCCCTTCATCAGGTTACTCTGCCCAGTCCACCAGTCATCCCTTCATCAGGTTACTCTGCCCAGTCCACCATAGTCATCCCTTCATCAGGTTACTCTGCCCAGTCCACCACAGTCATCCCTTCATCAGGTTACTCACCCAGTCATCCCTTCATCAGGTTACTCTGCCCAGTCTACCACAGTCATCCCTTCATCAGGTTACTCTGCCCAGTCCACCAGTCATCCCTTCATCAGGTTACTCTGCCCAGTCCACCAGTCATCCCTTCATCAGGTTACTCTGCCCAGTCCACCAGTCATCCCTTCATCAGGTTACTCTGCCCAGTCCACCACAGTCATCTCTTCATCAGGTTACTCTGCCCAGTCCACCACAGTCATCCCTTCATCAGGTTAATCTGTCCAGTCCACCAGTCATCCCTTCATCAGGTTACTCTGCCAAGTCCACCACAGTCATCCCTTCATCAGGTTACTCTGCCCAGTCCACCACAGTCATCCCTTCATCAGGTTACTCTGCCCAGTCCACCAGTCATCCCTTCATCAGGTTACTCTGCCCAGTCCACCAGTCATCCCATCATCAGGTTACTCTGCCCAGTCCACCAGTCATCCCTTCATCGGGTTACTCTGCCCAGTCCACCACAGTCATCCCTTCATCAGGTTACTCTGTCCAGTCCACCAGTCATCCCTTCATCGGGATACTCTGCCCAGTCCACCACAGTCATCTCTTCATCAGGTTACTCTGCCCAGTCCACCAGTCATCCCTTCATCAGGTTAATCTGTCCAGTCCACCAGTCATCCCTTCATCAGGTTACTCTGCCCAGTCCACCACAGTCATCCCTTCATCAGGTTACTCTGCCCAGTCCACCACAGTCATCCCTTCATCAGGTTACTCTGCCCAGTCCACCAGTCATCCCTTCATCAGGTTACTCTGCCCAGTCCACCACAGTCATCCCTTCATCAGGTTACTCTGCCCAGTCCACCAGTCATCCCTTCATCAGGTTACTCTGCCCAGTCCACCAGTCATCCCTTCATCAGGTTACTCTGCCCAGTCCACCATAGTCATCCCTTCATCAGGTTACTCTGCCCAGTCCACACAGTCATCCCTTCATCAGGTTACTCTGCCCAGTCCAGGTTACTCTGCCCAGTCTACCACAGTCATCCCTTCATCAGGTTACTCTGCCCAGTCCACCACAGTCATCCCTTCATCAGGTTACTCTGCCCAGTCCACCAGTCATCCCTTCATCAGGTTACTCTGCCCAGTCCACCACAGTCATCCCTTCATCAGGTTACTCTGCCCAGTCCACCAGTCATCCCTTCATCAGGTTACTCTGCCCAGTCCACCAGTCATCCCTTCATCAGGTTACTCTGCCCAGCCCACCACAGTCATCCCTTCATCAGGTTACTCTGCCCAGTCCACCAGTCATCCCTTCATCAGGTTACTCTGCCCAGTCCACCAGTCATCCCTTCATCAGGTTACTCTGCCCAGTCCACCAGTCATCCCTTCATCAGGTTACTCTGCCCAGTCCACCACAGTCATCCCTTCATCAGGTTACTCTACCCAGTCATGCCTTCATCAGGTTACTCTGCCCAGTCTACCACAGTCATCCCTTCATCAGGTTACTCTTCCCAGTCCACCACAGTCATCCCTTCATCAGGTTACTCTGCCCAGTCCACCAGTCATCCCTTCATCAGGTTACTCTGCCCAGTCCACAGTCATCCTTCATCAGGTTACTCTGCCCAGTCCACCACAGTCATCCCTTCATCAGGTTACTCTGCCCAGTCCACCACAGTCATCCCTTCATCAGGTTACTCTGCCCAGTCCACACAGTCATCCCTTCATCAGGTTACTCTGCCCAGTCCACCAGTCATCCCTTCATCAGGTTACTCTGCCCAGTCCACCAGTCATCCCTTCATCAGGTTACTCTGTCCACCCAGTCCACCAGTCATCCCTTCATCAGGTTACTCTGCCCAGTCACCACAGTCATCCCTTCATCAGGTTACTCTGCCCAGTCCACCACAGTCATCCCTTCATCAGGTTACTCTACCCAGTCATCCCTTCATCAGGTTACTCTGCCCAGTCTACCACAGTCATCCCTTCATCAGGTTACTCTGCCCAGTCCACCACAGTCATCCCTTCATCAGGTTACTCTGCCCAGTCCACCAGTCATCCCTTCATCAGGTTACTCTGCCCAGTCCACCAGTCATCCCTTCATCAGGTTACTCTGCCCAGTCCACCCAGTCATCCCATCATCAGGTTACTCTGCCCAGTCCACCAGTCATCCCTTCATCAGGTTACTCTGCCCAGTCCACCACAGTCATCCCTTCATCGGGATACTCTGCCCAGTCCACCACAGTCATCTCTTCATCAGGTTACTCTGCCCAGTCCACCAGTCATCCCTTCATCAGGTTAATCTGTCCAGTCCACCAGTCATCCCTTCATCAGGTTACTCTGCCAAGTCCACCACAGTCATCTCTTCATCAGGTTACTCTGCCCAGTCCACCACAGTCATCCCTTCATCAGGTTACTCTGCCCAGTCCACCATAGTCATCCCTTCATCAGGTTACTCTGCCCAGTCCACCACAGTCATCCCTTCATCAGGTTACTCTGCCCAGTCCACCACAGTCATCTCTTCATCAGGTTACTCTGCCCAGTCCACCAGTCATCCCTTCATCAGGTTACTCTGCCCAGTCCACCACAGTCATCCCTTCATCAGGTTACTCTGCCCAGTCCACCAGTCATCCCTTCATCAGGTTACTCTGCCCAGTCCACCAGTCATCCCTTCATCAGGTTACTCTGCCCAGTCCACCATAGTCATCCCTTCATCAGGTTACTCTGCCCAGTCCACCACAGTCATCCCTTCATCAGGTTACTCTACCCAGTCATCCCTTCATCAGGTTACTCTGCCCAGTCTACCACAGTCATCCCTTCATCAGGTTACTCTGCCCAGTCCACCACAGTCATCCCTTCATCAGGTTACTCTGCCCAGTCCACCAGTCATCCCTTCATCAGGTTACTCTGCCCAGTCCACCAGTCATCCCTTCATCGGGATACTCTGCCCAGTCCACCACAGTCATCTCTTCATCAGGTTACTCTGCCCAGTCCACCAGTCATCCCTTCATCAGGTTACTCTGCCCAGTCCACCACAGTCATCCCTTCATCAGGTTAATCTGTCCAGTCCACCAGTCATCCCTTCATCAGGTTACTCTGCCAAGTCCACCACAGTCATCCCTTCATCAGGTTACTCTGCCCAGTCCACCATAGTCATCCCTTCATCCTCTCCACCCAGTCATCCCTTCATCAGGTTACTCTGCCCAGTCCACAGTCATCCCTTCATCAGGTTACTCTGCCCAGTCCACCAGTCATCCCTTCATCAGGTTATCAGTCATCCCTTCATCAGGTTACTCTGCCAAGTCCACCACAGTCATCCCTTCATCAGGTTACTCTGCCCAGTCCACCACAGTCATCCCTTCATCAGGTTACTCTGCCCAGTCCACCAGTCATCCCTTCATCAGGTTACTCTGCCCAGTCCACCAGTCATCCCATCATCAGGTTACTCTGCCCAGTCCACCAGTCATCCCTTCATCAGGTTACTCTGCCCAGTCCACCACAGTCATCCCTTCATCGGGTTACTCTGCCCAGTCCACACAGTCATCCCTTCATCAGGTTACTCTGCCCAGTCTGTCATCCCTTCCAGGTCCACCAGTCATCCCTTCATCAGGTTACTCTGCCAAGTCCACCACAGTCATCTCTTCATCAGGTTACTCTGCCCAGTCCACCACAGTCATCCCTTCATCAGGTTACTCTGCCCAGTCCACCATAGTCATCCCTTCATCAGGTTACTCTGCCCAGTCCACCACAGTCATCCCTTCATCAGGTTACTCTGCCCAGTCCACCACAGTCATCTCTTCATCAGGTTACTCTGCCCAGTCCACCAGTCATCCCTTCATCAGGTTACTCTGCCCAGTCCACCACAGTCATCCCTTCATCAGGTTACTCTGCCCAGTCCACCAGTCATCCCTTCATCAGGTTACTCTGCCCAGTCCACCAGTCATCCCTTCATCAGGTTACTCTGCCCAGTCCACCATAGTCATCCCTTCATCAGGTTACTCTGCCCAGTCCACCACAGTCATCCCTTCAGGTTACTCTCAGGTTACTCTGCCCAGTCTACCACAGTCATCCCTTCATCAGGTTACTCTGCCCAGTCCACCACAGTCATCCCTTCATCAGGTTACTCTGCCCAGTCCACCAGTCATCCCTTCATCAGGTTACTCTGCCCAGTCCACCAGTCATCCCTTCATCAGGTTACTCTGCCCAGTCCACCAGTCATCCCTTCATCAGGTTACTCTGCCCAGTCCACCACAGTCATCCCTTCATCAGGTTACTCTGCCCAGTCCACCAGTCATCCCTTCATCAGGTTACTCTGCCCAGTCCACCACAGTCATCCCTTCATCAGGTTACTCTGCCCAGTCCACCAGTCATCCCTTCATCAGGTTACTCTGCCCAGTCCACCACAGTCATCCCTTCATCAGGTTACTCTGCCCAGTCCACCACAGTCATCCCTTCATCAGGTTACTCTGCCCAGTCCACCAGTCATCCCTTCATCAGGTTACTCTGCCCAGTCCACCAGTCATCCCTTCATCAGGTTACTCTGCCCAGTCCAGTCATCCCTTCATCAGGTTACTCTGCCCAGTCCACCACAGTCATCCCTTCATCAGGTTACTCTGTCCAGTCCACCAGTCATCCCTTCATCAGGTTACTCTGCCCAGTCCACCACAGTCATCTCTTCATCAGGTTACTCTGCCCAGTCCACCAGTCATCCCTTCATCAGGTTACTCTGCCCAGTCCACCAGTCATCCCTTCATCAGGTTACTCTGCCAAGTCCACCACAGTCATCTCTTCATCAGGTTACTCTGCCCAGTCCACCACAGTCATCCCTTCATCAGGTTACTCTGCCCAGTCCACCAGTCATCCCTTCATCAGGTTACTCTGCCCAGTCCACCACAGTCATCCCTTCATCAGGTTACTCTGCCCAGTCCACCACAGTCATCCCTTCATCAGGTTACTCTGCCCAGTCCACCAGTCATCCCTTCATCAGGTTACTCTGCCCAGTCCACCACAGTCATCCCTTCATCAGGTTACTCTGCCCAGTCCACCAGTCATCCCTTCATCAGGTTACTCTGCCCAGTCCACCAGTCATCCCTTCATCAGGTTACTCTGCCCAGTCCACCATAGTCATCCCTTCATCAGGTTACTCTGCCCAGTCCACCACAGTCATCCCTTCATCAGGTTACTCTACCCAGTCATCCCTTCATCAGGTTACTCTGCCCAGTCTACCACAGTCATCCCTTCATCAGGTTACTCTGCCCAGTCCACCACAGTCATCCCTTCATCAGGTTACTCTGCCCAGTCCACCAGTCATCCCTTCATCAGGTTACTCTGCCCAGTCCACCAGTCATCCCTTCATCGGGATACTCTGCCCAGTCCACCACAGTCATCCCTTCATCAGGTTACTCTGCCCAGTCCACCACAGTCATCCCTTCATCAGGTTACTGCCCTGTCATCCCTTCCAGGTCCACCCAGTCATCCCTTCATCAGGTTACTCTGCCCAGTCTACCACAGTCATCCCTTCATCAGGTTACTCTGCCCAGTCCACCACAGTCATCCCTTCATCAGGTTACTCTGCCCAGTCCACCAGTCATCCCTTCATCAGGTTACTCTGCCCAGTCCACCAGTCATCCCTTCATCGGGATACTCTGCCCAGTCCACCACAGTCATCTCTTCATCAGGTTACTCTGCCCAGTCCACCAGTCATCCCTTCATCAGGTTACTCTGCCCAGTCCACCAGTCATCCCTTCATCAGGTTACTCTGCCAAGTCCACCACAGTCATCCCTTCATCAGGTTACTCTGCCCAGTCCACCACAGTCATCCCTTCATCAGGTTACTCTGCCCAGTCCACCAGTCATCCCTTCATCAGGTTACTCTGCCCAGTCAGTCATCCCATCATCAGGTTACTCTGCCCAGTCCACCAGTCATCCCATCATCAGGTTACTCTGTCCAGTCCACCAGTCATCCCTTCATCGGGATACTCTGCCCAGTCCACCACAGTCATCTCTTCATCGGGTTACTCTGCCCAGTCCACCAGTCATCCCTTCATCAGGTTAATCTGTCCAGTCCACCAGTCATCCCTTCATCAGGTTACTCTGCCAAGTCCACCACAGTCATCTCTTCATCAGGTTACTCTGCCCAGTCCACCAGTCATCCCTTCATCAGGTTACTCTGCCCAGTCCACCACAGTCATCCCTTCATCAGGTTACTCTACCCAGTCCACCACAGTCATCCCTTCATCAGGTTACTCTACCCAGTCCACCACAGTCATCTCTTCATCAGGTTACTCTGCCCAGTCCACCAGTCATCTCTTCATCAGGTTACTCTGCCCAGTCCACCACAGTCATCCCTTCATCAGGTTACTCTACCCAGTCCACCAGTCATCCCTTCATCAGGTTACTCTGTCCAGTCCACCAGTCATCCCTTCATCAGGTTACTCTGCCCAGTCCACCATAGTCATCCCTTCATCAGGTTACTCTGCCCAGTCCACCACAGTCATCCCTTCATCAGGTTACTCTGCCCAGTCCACCAGTCATCCCTTCATCAGGTTACTCTGCCCAGTCCACCACAGTCATCCCTTCATCAGGTTACTCTGCCCAGTCCACCACAGTCATCCCTTCATCAGGTTACTCTGCCCAGTCCACCAGTCATCCCTTCATCAGGTTACTCTGCCCAGTCCACCACAGTCATCCCTTCATCAGGGGATACTCTGCCCAGTCCACCACAGTCATCTCTTCATCAGGTTACTCTGCCCAGTCCACCAGTCATCCCTTCATCAGGTTACTCTGCCCAG